>NW_027477854.1:0-53547 GCF_051020955.1 Megalopta genalis
ATCACAAGTATTTGAACCTAAACCATTCGTTTCGCATGAATTTGAAGATAAGCCTTCTACTTCGTATTGAATTGAAGCTATATCACGTGTTTCGCTTAGATTTGAAGCTAATTCGCTCGTTTCGCACGCAGTTGAAGCTAATCATGTATATCACAAGTATTTGAACCTAAACAATTCGTTTCGCATGAATTTGAAGCTCAGCCTTCTTCTTCGCATTGATTTGATGTTAAATCATGTGTTTCCTTGGATTTGAAGCTAACTCGCTTGATTCGCATGCAGTTGACACTAAATCGTGTTCATCACAAGTATTTGAAGCTAAACCACTTGTTTCACGTGGATTTGAAGCTAAGCCTTCTACTATGCATTGATTTGCAGCTACATCATGTGTTTCGCATGGATTTGAAGCTAAGTCGTTTATATCACCTGCATTTGAAGCCATATCACTTATATCGCAATTATATGACGCTAAATCATTTGTTTCTCAAGAATTTGAAGCTAAACCATCTACATCGCATTGAATTGAAGCTAAATCAATTGTTTTGCATGGATTTGAAGCAAAGCCTACTACTTCGCATTAATTTGAAGCTAAATTAATTGTTTCGCTTGGATTTAAAGCTATCTCGTTTGTTTCGCATGCAGTCGGAGCTAAATCATGTATATCACAAGTATTTGAACCTAAACCATTTGCTTCGCATGGATTTGAACTTAATCCTTCTACTTCGCATTGATTTGAAGCTAAATCATGTGTTTCGCATGGATTTGAAGCTAACTCGTTTGTTTCGCCTGCATTTGAAGCTATTTCATTTAATCCGGAGGTATTTGAAGGTAAACCTTTTGTTTCGCATGGATTTGAAGCTAGCTCGTTTGTTTCGCATGCAGTTGAAGCGAAATCATGTATATCACAAGTGCTTGAAGCTAAACCGTTTGATCCGCATGGATTTGAAGCTATGCTTTCTACTTCGCATTGATTTGAAGATAAATCATGTGTTTCGCTTGAATTCGAAGCTAAGGCGTTTGTTTCGCATGCTGTTGAAGCTAAATCATGTATATCACAGATATTCGAAGCAAAATCATTTGTTCCGCATGGATTTGAAGATAAGCCTTCTACTTCGCATTGATTTGAAGCTAAATCATGCGTTTCGCATGGATTTGAATCTAACTCGATTGTTTCGCATGCCGTTGAAGCTAAATCATGTATATGACAAGTATTTGAAGCTAAACCATTTGTTTCGCATGGATTCAAAGATCAGTCTTCTACTTCGCATTGATTTGAAGCTAAATCATGTTTTTCGCATGGATATGAAGCTAACTCGCTTGTTTTCGCATGCAGTTGAAGCAAAATAATGCATATCACAGGTATTTGAAGCTAAACCATTTGTTTCGCATGGATTCGAAGATAAGCCTTCTACTTCGCAAAGATTTGAAGCTAACTCGTTTGTTTCGCATGCTGTTGAAGCTAAATCATGTATATTACAAGTATTTGAAGCTAAACCACTTGTTTCGCATGGATTCGAAGATCAGTCTTCTACTTCGCATTGATTGGAAGCTAAATCATGTGTTTCGCAAGGATTTGAAGCTAACTCGTTGGTTACGCAAGCAGTTGAAGCTAAATCATGTATATCACAAGTATTTGAAGCTAAACCACTTGTTTCGCATGGATTCAAAGATCAGTCTTCTACTTCGCAGTGATTGGAAGCTAAATCATGCGTTTCGCAACGATTTGAAGCTAACTCGTTATTTTCGCATGCAGTAGAAGTTAAATCATGTAGTTCACAAGTATTTGAAGCTAAACCACTTGTTTCACATGTATTCGAAGATAACCCTTCTACTTCGCATTGATTTGAAGCTAAATAATGTGTTTCGCATGGATTTGATGCTGACTCGTTTGTTTCGCATGCAATTGAAACTGAATCATGTATATCACAAGTATTTGAAGCTAAATCATTAGTTTCTCATTAATTTGAAGTTAAGCCTTCTACTTCGCATTGATTTGTGGCTAATCATGTGTTTCGCATGTATTTAAAGCTAACTTGTTCGTTTCGCCTGCATTTGAAGCTATATCACTTCTATCGCAAGTATCTGAAGCTAAATCATTCGTTTCTCGTGGATTTGAAGCTAAACCATCTACATCGCATTTATTTGAAGATAAATCATGTGTTACGCATCGATTTGAAGCTAACTCGTTTGATTTACCGGCATTTGAAGCAAAATCACGTATAACACAAGTATTTAAAGCTAAACCACTTGTTTCGCATGGATTCGAAGATAAGCCTTCTACTTCGCATTGATTTGAAGCTAAATAATGTGTTTCGCATGGATTTGATGCTGACTCGTTTGTTTCGCATGCAATTGAAACTGAATCATGTATATCACAAGTATTTGAAGCTAAATCATTAGTTTCTCATTAATTTGAAGTTAAGCCTTCTACTTCGCATTGATTTGAAGCTAAATCATGTTTTTCGCATGGATATGAAGCTAACTCGTTGTTTTCGCATGCAGTTGAAGCAAAATAATGCATATCACTGGTATTTGAAGCTAAACCATTTGTTTCGCATGGATTCGAAGATAAGCCTTCTACTTCGCAAAGATTTGAAGCTAACTCGTTTGTTTCGCATGCTGTTGAAGCTAAATCATGTATATCACAAGTATTTGAAGCTAAACCACTTGTTTCGCATGGATTCGAAGATCAGTCTTCTACTTCGCATTGATTGGAAGCTAAATCATGTGTTTCGCAAGGATTTGAAGCTAACTCGTTGGTTTCGCAAGCAGTTGAAGCTAAATCATGTATATCACAAGTATTTGAAGCTAAACCACTTGTTTCGCATGGATTCAAAGATCAGTCTTCTACTTCGCAGTGATTGGAAGCTAAATCATGCGTTTCGCAAGGATTTGAAGCTAACTCGTTATTTTCGCATGCAGTAGAAGTTAAATCATGTATATCACAAGTATTTGAAGCTAAACCACTTGTTTCACATGTATTCGAAGATAACCCTTCTACTTCGCATTGATTTGAAGCTAAATAATGTGTTTCGCATGGATTTGATGCTGACTCGTTTGTTTCGCATGCAATTGAAACTGAATCATGTATATCACAAGTATTTGAAGCTAAATCATTAGTTTCTCATTAATTTGAAGTTAAGCCTTCTACTTCGCATTGATTTGTGGCTAAATCATGTGTTTCGCATGTATTTAAAGCTAACTTGTTCGTTTCGCCTGCATTTGAAGCTATATCACTTCTATCGCAAGTATCTGAAGCTAAATCATTCGTTTCTCGTGGATTTGAAGCTAAACCATCTACATCGCATTTATTTGAAGATAAATCATGTGTTACGCATCGATTTGAAGCTAACTCGTTTGATTCGCCGGCATTTGAAGCAAAATCACGTATATCACAAATATTTAAAGCTAAACCACTTGTTTCGCATGGATTCGAAGATAACCCTTCTACTTCCCATTGATTTGAAGCTAAATAATGTGTTTCGCATGGATTTGAAGCTAACTCGTTTGTTTCGCATGCTGTTGAAGCTAAATCATGTATATCATAAGTATTTGAAGCTAAACCACTTGTTTCGCATGGAATCAAAGATCAGTCTTCTACTTCGCATTGATTGGAAGCTAAAACATGTGTTTCGCAAGGATTTGAAGCTAACTCGTTATTTTCGCATGCAGTAGAAGCTAAATCATGTATATCACAGGTATTTGAAGCTAAACCATTTGTTTCGCATGGATTCGTAGATAACCCTTCTACTTCGCTTTGATTTGAAGCTAAATCATGTGTTTCGCATGGATTTGAAGCAAAGCCTTCTACTTCGCATTAATATGAGGCTAAAACACGTGTTTCGCTTGGATTTGAAGCTAACTCGTTTTTTTCGCATGCAGCAGAAGCTAAATCTTGTATATCACAGGTATTTGAAGCTAAACCATTTGTTTCGCATTGATTCCTAGATAACCCTTCTACTTCGCTTTGATTTGAAGCTAAATCGTGTGTTTCGCATGGATTTGAAGCAAAGCCTTCTACTTCGCATTGATTTGAAGCTAAATCATGTGTTTCGCATGGATTTGAAGCTAACTCGTTTGTTTCGCCTGCATTTGAAGCTATTACATTTAATCCGGAGGTATTTGAAGGTAAACCTTTTGTTTCGCATGGATTTGAAGCTAGCTCGTTTGTTTCGCATGCAGTTGAAGCGAAATCATGTATATCACAAGTGCTTGAAGCTAAACCGTTTGATCGCATGGATTTGAAGCTATGCTCTTCTACTTCGCATTGATTTGAAGATAAATCATGTGTTTCGCTTGAATTCGAAGCTAAGGCGTTTGTTTCGCATGCTGTTGAAGCTAAATCATGTATATCACAGATATTCGAAGCAAAATCACTTTGTTCGCATGGATTTGAAGATAAGCCTTCTACTTCGCATTGATTTGAAGCTAAATCATGCGTTTCGCATGGATTTAGCTTCAAATCAATGCGAAGTAGAAGGCTTATCTTCAAATCCATGCGGAACAAATGATTTTGCTTCGAATATCTGTGATACTACATCGATTTAGCTTCAACAGCATGCGAAACAAACGCCTCTAGCTTCGAATTCAAGCGAAACACATGATTTATCTTCAAATCAATGCGAAGCTTAGAAAGCATAGCTTCAAATCCATGCGGATCAAACGGTTTAGCTTCAAGCACTTGTCGATATACATGATTTCGCTTCAACTGCATGCGAAACAAACGAGCTAGCTTCAAATCCATGCGAAACAAAAGGTTTACCTTCAAATACCTCCGGATTAAATGTAATAGCTTCAAATGCAGGCGAAACAAACGAGTTAGCTTCAAATCCATGCGAAACACATGATTTAGCTTCAAATCAATGCGAAGTAGAAGGCTTTGCTTCAAATCATGCGAAACACACGATTTAGCTTCAAATCAAAGCGAAGTAGAAGGGTTATCTAGGAATCAATGCGAAACAAATGGTTTAGCTTCAAATACCTGTGATATACAAGATTTAGCTTCTGCTGCATGCGAAAAAACCGTTTGATCCGCATGGATTTGAAGCTATGCTTTCTACTTCGCATTGATTTGAAGATAAATCATGTGTTTCGCTTGAATTCGAAGCTAAGGCGTTTGTTTCGCATGCTGTTGAAGCTAAATCATGTATATCACAGATATTCGAAGCAAAATCATTTGTTCCGCATGGATTTGAAGATAAGCCTTCTACTTCGCATTGATTTGAAGCTAAATCATGCGTTTCGCATGGATTTGAATCTAACTCGATTGTTTCGCATGCCGTTGAAGCTAAATCATGTATATGACAAGTATTTGAAGCTAAACCATTTGTTTCGCATGGATTCAAAGATCAGTCTTCTACTTCGCATTGATTTGAAGCTAAATCATGTTTTTCGCATGGATATGAAGCTAACTCGTTGTTTTCGCATGCAGTTGAAGCAAAATAATGCATATCACAGGTATTTGAAGCTAAACCATTTGTTTCGCATGGATTCGAAGATAAGCCTTCTACTTCGCAAAGATTTGAAGCTAACTCGTTTGTTTCGCATGCTGTTGAAGCTAAATCATGTATATCACAAGTATTTGAAGCTAAACCACTTGTTTCGCATGGATTCGAAGATCAGTCTTCTACTTCGCATTGATTGGAAGCTAAATCATGTGTTTCGCAAGGATTTGAAGCTAACTCGTTATTTTCGCATGCAGTAGAAGTTAAATCATGTATATCACAAGTATTTGAAGCTAAACCACTTGTTTCACATGTATTCGAAGATAACCCTTCTACTTCGCATTGATTTGAAGCTAAATAATGTGTTTCGCATGGATTTGATGCTGACTCGTTTGTTTCGCATGCAATTGAAACTGAATCATGTATATCACAAGTATTTGAAGCTAAATCATTAGTTTCTCATTAATTTGAAGTTAAGCCTTCTACTTCGCATTGATTTGTGGCTAAATCATGTGTTTCGCATGTATTTAAAGCTAACTTGTTCGTTTCGCCTGCATTTGAAGCTATATCACTTCTATCGCAAGTATCTGAAGCTAAATCATTCGTTTCTCGTGGATTTGAAGCTAAACCATCTACATCGCATTTATTTGAAGATAAATCATGTGTTACGCATCGATTTGAAGCTAACTCGTTTGATTTACCGGCATTTGAAGCAAAATCACGTATAACACAAGTATTTAAAGCTAAACCACTTGTTTCGCATGGATTCGAAGATAAGCCTTCTACTTCGCATTGATTTGAAGCTAAATAATGTGTTTCGCATGGATTTGATGCTGACTCGTTTGTTTCGCATGCAATTGAAACTGAATCATGTATATCACAAGTATTTGAAGCTAAATCATTAGTTTCTCATTAATTTGAAGTTAAGCCTTCTACTTCGCATTGATTTGAAGCTAAATCATGTTTTTCGCATGGATATGAAGCTAACTCGTTGTTTTCGCATGCAGTTGAAGCAAAATAATGCATATCACTGGTATTTGAAGCTAAACCATTTGTTTCGCATGGATTCGAAGATAAGCCTTCTACTTCGCAAAGATTTGAAGCTAACTCGTTTGTTTCGCATGCTGTTGAAGCTAAATCATGTATATCACAAGTATTTGAAGCTAAACCACTTGTTTCGCATGGATTCGAAGATCAGTCTTCTACTTCGCATTGATTGGAAGCTAAATCATGTGTTTCGCAAGGATTTGAAGCTAACTCGTTGGTTTCGCAAGCAGTTGAAGCTAAATCATGTATATCACAAGTATTTGAAGCTAAACCACTTGTTTCGCATGGATTCAAAGATCAGTCTTCTACTTCGCAGTGATTGGAAGCTAAATCATGGGTTTCGCAAGGATTTGAAGCTAACTCGTTATTTTCGCATGCAGTAGAAGTTAAATCATGTATATCACAAGTATTTGAAGCTAAACCACTTGTTTCACATGTATTCGAAGATAACCCTTCTACTTCGCATTGATTTGAAGCTAAATAATGTGTTTCGCATGGATTTGATGCTGACTCGTTTGTTTCGCATGCAATTGAAACTGAATCATGTATATCACAAGTATTTGAAGCTAAATCATTAGTTTCTCATTAATTTGAAGTTAAGCCTTCTACTTCGCATTGATTTGTGGCTAAATCATGTGTTTCGCATGTATTTAAAGCTAACTTGTTCGTTTCGCCTGCATTTGAAGCTATATCACTTCTATCGCAAGTATCTGAAGCTAAATCATTCGTTTCTCGTGGATTTGAAGCTAAACCATCTACATCGCATTTATTTGAAGATAAATCATGTGTTACGCATCGATTTGAAGCTAACTCGTTTGATTTGCCGGCATTTGAAGCAAAATCACGTATAACACAAGTATTTAAAGCTAAACCACTTGTTTCGCATGGATTCGAAGATAAGCCTTCTACTTCGCATTGATTTGAAGCTAAATAATGTGTTTCGCATGGATTTGATGCTGACTCGTTTGTTTCGCATGCAATTGAAACTGAATCATGTATATCACAAGTATTTGAAGCTAAATCATTAGTTTCTCATTAATTTGAAGTTAAGCCTTCTACTTCGCATTGATTTGAAGCTAAATCATGTTTTTCGCATGGATATGAAGCTAACTCGTTGTTTTCGCATGCAGTTGAAGCAAAATAATACATATCACAGGTATTTGAAGCTAAACCATTTGTTTCGCATGGATTCGAAGATAAGCCTTCTACTTCGCAAAGATTTGAAGCTAACTCGTTTGTTTCGCATGCTGTTGAAGCTAAATCATGTATATCACAAGTATTTGAAGCTAAACCACTTGTTTCGCATGGATTCGAAGATCAGTCTTCTACTTCGCATTGATTGGAAGCTAAATCATGTGTTTCGCAAGGATTTGAAGCTAACTCGTTGGTTTCGCAAGCAGTTGAAGCTAAATCATGTATATCACAAGTATTTGAAGCTAAACCACTTGTTTCGCATGGATTCAAAGATCAGTCTTCTACTTCGCAGTGATTGGAAGCTAAATCATGCGTTTCGCAAGGATTTGAAGCTAACTCGTTATTTTCGCATGCAGTAGAAGTTAAATCATGTATATCACAAGTATTTGAAGCTAAACCACTTGTTTCACATGTATTCGAAGATAACCCTTCTACTTCGCATTGATTTGAAGCTAAATAATGTGTTTCGCATGGATTTGATGCTGACTCGTTTGTTTCGCATGCAATTGAAACTGAATCATGTATATCACAAGTATTTGAAGCTAAATCATTAGTTTCTCATTAATTTGAAGTTAAGCCTTCTACTTCGCATTGATTTGTGGCTAAATCATGTGTTTCGCATGTATTTAAAGCTAACTTGTTCGTTTCGCCTGCATTTGAAGCTATATCACTTCTATCGCAAGTATCTGAAGCTAAATCATTCGTTTCTCGTGGATTTGAAGCTAAACCATCTACATCGCATTTATTTGAAGATAAATCATGTGTTACGCATCGATTTGAAGCTAACTCGTTTGATTTGCCGGCATTTGAAGCAAAATCACGTATAACACAAGTATTTAAAGCTAAACCACTTGTTTCGCATGGATTCGAAGATAAGCCTTCTACTTCGCATTGATTTGAAGCTAAATAATGTGTTTCGCATGGATTTGATGCTGACTCGTTTGTTTCGCATGCAATTGAAACTAAATCATGTATATCACAAGTATTTGAAGCTAAATCATTAGTTTCTCATTAATTTGAAGTTAAGCCTTCTACTTCGCATTGATTTGTGGCTAAATCATGTGTTTCGCATGTATTTAAAGCTAACTTGTTCGTTTCGCCTGCATTTGAAGCTATATCACTTCTATCGCAAGTATCTGAAGCTAAATCATTCGTTTCTCGTGGATTTGAAGCTAAACCATCTACATCGCATTTATTTGAAGATAAATCATGTGTTACGCATCGATTTGAAGCTAACTCGTTTGATTCGCCGGCATTTGAAGCAAAATCACGTATATCACAAATATTTAAAGCTAAACCACTTGTTTCGCATGGATTCGAAGATAACCCTTCTACTTCCCATTGATTTGAAGCTAAATAATGTGTTTCGCATGGATTTGAAGCTAACTCGTTTGTTTCGCATGCTGTTGAAGCTAAATCATGTATATCACAAGTATTTGAAGCTAAACCACTTGTTTCGCATGGAATCAAAGATCAGTCTTCTACTTCGCATTGATTTGAAGCTAAATCTTGTGTTTCGCATGGATTTGAAGCTAACTCATTTGTTTCGCCTGCATTTGAAGCTATATCACATATATCGCAAGCACTTGAAGCTAAATCATTCGTTTTGCATGGATTTGAAGCTAAACCTTCTACTTCGCATTGATTTGATGCTAAATCATGTGTTTCGCTTGGATTTGAAGCTAACTCGTTTGTTTCGCATGCAGTTGAAGCTAAATCATGTATATCACAAGTATTTGAAGCTGGACCACTTGTTTCGCATGGTTTTGAAGCTAAATCAATTATATCGCAAGTATTTGAAGATAAATAATTCTTTTCGCATGCATTTGAAGCTAAGCCTTCTACTTCGGATGGATTTGAAGCTAAATCATGCGTTACGCTTAGATTTAAAGCTAACTCATTTGTTTGGCATGCAGTTGAAGCTAAATCATGTATATCACAAGTATTTGAAACTAAACAACTTGTTTCGCATGGATTCGAAGATAAGCCTTCTACTTCGCATAGATTTGATGCTAAATCATGTGTTTCGTTTGGATTTGAGGCTAACTCGTTTGTTTCGCATGCTGTTGAATGTAAATTATGTATATCACAAGTATTTGAAGCTAAACCATTTGTTTCGCATGGATTCGTAGATAACCCTTCTACTTCGCTTTGATTTGAACCTAAATCAAGTGTTTCACATGGATTTGAAGCTAACTCGTTTGTTTCGCATGCAGTTGAAGCTAAATTATGTATATCACAGGTATTTGAAGCTAAACCATTTGTTTCGCATGGATTCGAAGATAAGCCTCTACTTCGCATTGGTTTGAAGCTAAATCATGTGTTTGGCATGGATTTGAAGCTAACTCGTTTGTTTCGCATGCAGTTGAAGCTAAATGATGCATATCACAAGTATTTGTAGCTAAACCATTTGTTTCGCATGAATTCGAAGATAAGCCTTCTACTTCGCATTGATTTAAAGCAAAATCATGTGTTTCGCATGGATTTGAAGCTAACTCGTTTGTTTCGCCTGCATTTGAAGCTAAATCATGTATACGGCGAGTATCTGAAGCTAAATCATTTGATTCTCGTGGATTTGATGCTATACTTTCAACTCCGCATTGATTTCAATCTAAATCATGTGTTTCGCATGAATTTGAAGCTAACTCGTTTGTTTCATCTGCATTTCAAGCATTATCACTTATATTCACAAGTATGTGAAGCTAAATCACCCGTTTCGCATGGATTCGAAGATAAGCCTTCCAATTCGCATTGATTTGATGCTAAATCATGTGTTTCGCTTGAATTTGAGGCTAACTCGTTTGTTTCGCTTGCTGTTGAATGTAAATCATGTATATCACAAGTATTTGAAGCTAAACCATTTGTTTCGCATGAATTCGAAGATAAGCCTCCAACCTCGCATTGAGTTGAAGCCAAATCATATGTTTCGTATGGATTTGAAGTTAACACGTTTGTTTCGCATGCTGTTGAAGATAAATCATGTATATTACAAGTATTTGAAGCTAAACCATCTGTTTCGTGTGGATTCGAATGTTAGCCTTCTATTTCGCATTGATTTAAAGCAAAATCATGTGTTTCGCATGGATTTGAAGCTAACTCGTTTGTTTCGCATGCAGTTGAATCTAAATCATGTATATCACAAGTATTTGAAACTAAACCACTTGTTTCGCATGGATTCGAAGATAAGCCTTCTACTTCGCATAGATTTGATGCTAAATCATGTGTTTCGCATGGATTTGAAGCTAACTCGTTTGTTTCGCTTGCTGTTGAAGCTAAATCATGTATATCACAAGTATTTGAAGCAAAACCATTTGATTCGCACGGATTTGATGATAACCCTTCTAGTTCGCATTGATTTGAATTTAAATCATGTGTTTCGCATGGATTTGAAGCTAACTCGCTTGTTTCGCATGCAGTTGATGATAAGTCATGTATATCACAAGTATTTGAAGCTAAACCATTTGATTCCCATGGATTTGAAGCTATGCCTTCTACTTCGCATCGATTTGAAGCTATATCATGTGTTTCGCATGGTTTTTGAAGCTAACTCGTTTGTTTCGCATGCTGTTGAAGCTAAATCATGTATATCACAAGTGTTTGAAGCTAAACCATTTGTTTCGCATGGATTCGAAGATAATCCTCCTTCTTCGCATTGGTTTGAAGCTAAATCATGTGTTTCGCATGGATTTTTAGCTAACTCGTTTGTTTCGCATGCTGTTGAAGCTAAATCATGTATATCACAAGTATTTGAAGCTGGACCACTTGTTTCGCATGGATTTGAAGCTAAATCAATTATATCGCAAGTATTTGAAGATAAATAATTCTTTTCGCATGCATTTGAAGCTAAGCCTTCTACTTCGGATGGATTTGAAGCTAAATCATGCGTTACGCTTAGATTTAAAGCTAACTCATTTGTTTGGCATGCAGTTGAAGCTAAATCATGTATATCACAAGTATTTGAAACTAAACCACTTGTTTCGCATGGATTCGAAGATAAGCCTTCTACTTCGCATAGATTTGATGCTAAATCATGTGTTTCGCATGAATTTGAAGCTAACTCGTTTGTTTCATCTGCATTCCAAGCATTATCACTTATATTCACAAGTATGTGAAGCTAAATCATACGTTCCGCATGGATTCGAAGATAAGCCTTCTAATTCGCATTGATTTGATGCTAAATCATGTGTTTCGCTTGAATTTGAGGCTAACTCGTTTGTTTCGCTTGCTGTTGAATGTAAATCATGTATATCACAAGTATTTGAAGCTAAACCATTTGTTTCGCATGAATTCGAAGATAAGCCTCCAACCTCGCATTGAATTGAAGCTAAATCATGTGTTTCGCATGGATTTGAAGCTAACACGTTTGTTTCGCATGCTGTTGAAGCTAAATCATGTATATCACAAGTATTTGAATCTAAACAATCTGTTTCGTGTGGATTCGGAGATCAGCCTTCTACTTCGCATTGATTTGAAACGAAATCATATGCTTCGCTTGGATTTGAAGCTAACTCGTTTGTTTCGCATGCTGTTGAAAATAAATCATGTATATTACAAGTATTTGAAGCTAAACCATCTGTTTCGTGTGGATTCGAAGGTTAGCCTTCTATTTCGCATTGATTTAAAGCAAAATCATGTGTTTCGCATGGATTTGAAGCTAACTCGTTTGTTTCGCATGCAGTTGAAGATAAGTCATGCATATCACAAGTATTTGAAGATAAACCATTTGATTCCCATGGATTTGAAGATATGCCTTCTACTTCCCATTTATTTGGAGCTAAATCATGTGTTTCGCATGGATTTAAAGCCAACTCGTTTGTTTCGCATGCAGTTGAAGCTAAATCATGTATATCACAAGTGTTTGAAGCTAAATCATTTGTTTCGCATGGATTCGAAGATAACCCTTCTACTTCGCATTGATTTGAAGCTAAATCATGTGTTTCGCATTGATTCAAAGATCAGTCTTCCACTTCGCATTGATTTGGAGTTAAATCATGTGTTTAACATGGATTTAAAGCTAACTCGTTGTTTCGCATGCAGTTGAAGCTAAATCATGTATATCACAAGTGTTTGAAGCTAAACCATTTGTTTCGCATGGATTCGAAGATAACCCTTCTACTTCGCATTGATTTGAAGCTAAATCATGTGTTGCGCATGGATTAGAAGCTAACTCGTTTGTTTCGCATGCAGTTGAAGCTAAATCATGTATATCACAAGTATTTGAAGCTAAACGATTTGATTCGCATGGATTTGAAGATAAGCTTCCTACTTCGCATTGATTTGGAGCTAAATCACGTGTTACGCATGGATTTAAAGCTAACTCGTTTGTCTCGCATGCACTTGAATATAAATCAAGTATATCACAAGTATTTGAAGCTAAACGATTTGTTTCGCATGGATTTGAAGATAAGCCTCCTACTTCGCATTGATTTGATGCTAAATCATGTGTTTCGCATGGATTTGAAGCTAACTCGTTTATATCGCATGCAGTTGAAGCTAAATCATGTATATCACAAGTATTTGAAGCTAAAACATTTGATTCGCATGGATTTGAAACTCAGCATTCCACTTCGCATTGATTTGAAGATAAATCATGTGTTCCGCTTGGATTTTAAGCTAACTCGTTTGTATCACATGCAGTTGAAGTTAAATTATGTATATCACAAGTATTTGAAGCTAAACGATTTGTTTCGCATGGATTTCAAGATAAGCCTCCAACCTCGCATTGAATTGAAGCTAAATCATGTGTTTCGTATGGATTTGAAGTTAACACGTTTGTTTCGCATGCTGTTGAAGATAAATCATGTATATTACAAGTATTTGAAGCTAAACCATCTGTTTCGTGTGGATTCGAAGGTTAGCCTTCTATTTCGCATTGATTTAAAGCAAAATCATGTGTTTCGCATGGATTTGAAGCTAACTCGTTTATTTCGCTTGCTGTTGAATCTAAATCATGTATATCACAAGTATTTGAAGCTAAAACATTTGATTCGCATGGATTCGAAGATCAGCCTTCTGCTTCGCATTGATTTGATGCTAAATCACGTGTTTTGCATGGATTTGAAGCTCACTCGTTTGTTTCTCCTGCTTTTGAAACTATATGAGTTATATCGCAAGTATTTGAAGCCAAATCATTCTTTTCGTATGGATTTGAAGCTAACCTTTCTACTTCGCATTGATTTGATGCTAAATCATGTGTTTCGCTTGGATTTGAAGCTAACTCGTTTGTTTCGCATGCAGTTGAAGCTAAATCATGTATATCACAAGTATTTGAAGCTGGACCATTCGATTCGCATTGATTTGAAGCTATGAATTCTACTTCGAATTGATTTGTAGCTGAATCATGTGTTTCGCTTGTATTTGAAGCTAACTCGTTGGTTTCGCATGCAGCTGAATCTATATCATGTATATCATAAGTATTTGAAGTTAAACCTTTTTTTTCGCATGGATTCGAAGCTAAGCCTTCTACTTCGCATTGATTTGAAGCTAAATCATTTGTTTCGCATGTATTCAAAGATCAGTCTTCTACCTCGCATTGATTTGAATCTAAATCATGTATTTCGCATGGAATTGAATCTAACTCGTTTGTTTAGCCTGCATTTAGAACTAAATCATGTATATCACAGGTATTTGAAGCTAAACCAATTCATTTGCACGGATTCGAAAATAAGCCTTCTACTTCGCATTGATTTGAAGCAAAATCATGTGTTGCGCATGGATTTGAAGCTAACTCGTTTGTTTCGCATGCTGTTGAATCTAAATCTTGTATATCACAAGAATTTGAAGCTAAACCATTTGATTCGCATGGATTTGAAGCTAACTCGTTTATTTCGCATGCAGTTGAATCTAAATCATGTATATCACCAGTATTTGAAGCTAAACGATTTGTTTCGCATGGATTTGAAGATAAGCCACCTACTTCGCATTGATTTGGAGCTAAATCATGTGTTTCGCATGGATTTAAAGCTAACTCGTTTGTTTCGCATGCACTTGAATATAAATCAAGTACATCACAAGTATTTGAAGCTAAACCGTTTGATTCGCATGGATTTGAAGCTAAGCTTTCTACTTCGCATTAAATTGAAGCTAAATCATGTGTTTCGCATGGATGTGAAGCAAAGCCTTCTACTTCGCATTGATTTGGAGTTAAATCATGTGTTTCGCATGGGTTTAAAGCTAACTCGTTGTTTCGCATGCAGTTGAAGCTAAATCATGTATATCACAAGTGTTTGAAGCTAAACCATTTGTTTCGCATGGATTCGATGATAACCCTTCTACTTCGCATTGATTTGGAGTTAAATCATGTATTCGCATGGATTTAAAGCCAACTCGATGTTTCGCATGCAGTTGAAGCTAAATCATGTATATCACAAGTGTTTGAAGCTAAACCATTTGTTTCGCATGGATTCGATGATAACCCTTCTACTTCGCATAGATTTGATGCTAAATCATGTGTTTCGCATGGATTTGAAGCTAACTCGTTTGTTTCGCTTGCTGTTGAAGCTAAATCATGTATATCACAAGTATTTGAAGCAAAACCATTTGATTCGCACGGATTTGATGATAACCCTTCTAGTTCGCACTGATTTGAATTTAAATCATGTGTTTCGCATGGATTTGAAGCTAACTCGCTTGTTTCGCATGCAGTTGATGATAAGTCATGTATATCACAGGTATTTGAAGCTAAACCAATTCATTTGCACGGATTCGAAAATAAGCCTTCTACTTCGCATCGATTTGAAGCAAAATCATGTGTTGCGCATGGATTTGAAGCTAACTCGTTTGTTTCGCATGCTGTTGAATCTAAATCTTGTATATCACAAGAATTTGAAGCTAAACCATTTGATTCGCATGGATTTGAAGCTAACTCGTTTATTTCGCATGCAGTTGAATCTAAATCATGTATATCACCAGTATTTGAAGCTAAACCATTTGTTTCGCATGGATTTGAAGATAAGCCTTCTGCTTCGCGTTGATTAGAAGATAAGTTATGTGTTTCGCTTGGATTTGAAGCTAACTTGTTTGTTTCGCCTGCATTTGAAGCTAAATCATGTATGTCAAAATTATTTGAAGCTGCACCATTTGTTTCGAATGAATATTAAGCTAAACCATGTGTTTCGAATGAATTTGAATCTAAATCATGTGTTTCGCATGGATGTGAAGCAAAGCCTTCTACTTCGCATTGATTTGGAGTTAAATCATGTGTTTCGCATGGGTTTAAAGCTAACTCGTTGTTTCGCATGCAGTTGAAGCTAAATCATGTATATCACAAGTGTTTGAAGCTAAACCATTTGTTTCGCATGGATTCGATGATAACCCTTCTACTTCGCATTGATTTGGAGTTAAATCATGTATTCGCATGGATTTAAAGCCAACTCGATGTTTCGCATGCAGTTGAAGCTAAATCATGTATATCACAAGTGTTTGAAGCTAAACCATTTGTTTCGCATGGATTCGATGATAACCCTTCTACTTCGCATTGATTTGAAGCTAAATCATGTGTTGCGCATGGATTAGAAGCTAACTCGTTTGTTTCGCATGCAGTTGAAGCTAAATCATGTATATCACAATTATTTGAAGCTAAACGATTTGTTTCGCATGGATTTGAAGATAAGCCACCTACTTCGCATTGATTTGGAGCTAAATCATGTGTTTCGCATGGATTTAAAGCTAACTCGTTTGTTTCGCATGCACTTGAATATAAATCAAGTATATCACAAGTATTTGAAGCTAAACCGTTTGATTCGCATGGATTTGAAGCTAAGCTTTCTACTTCGCATTAAATTGAAGCTAAATCATGTGTTTCGCATGGATGTGAAGCAAAGCCTTCTACTTCGCATTGATTTGGAGTTAAATCATGTGTTTCGCATGGGTTTAAAGCTAACTCGTTGTTTCGCATGCAGTTGAAGCTAAATCATGTATATCACAAGTGTTTGAAGCTAAACCATTTGTTTCGCATGGATTCGATGATAACCCTTCTACTTCGCATTGATTTGGAGTTAAATCATGTATTCGCATGGATTTAAAGCCAACTCGATGTTTCGCATGCAGTTGAAGCTAAATCATGTATATCACAAGTGTTTGAAGCTAAACCATTTGTTTCGCATGGATTCGATGATAACCCTTCTACTTCGCATAGATTTGATGCTAAATCATGTGTTTCGCATGGATTTGAAGCTAACTCGTTTGTTTCGCATGCTGTTGAAGCTAAATCATGTATATCACAAGTGTTTGAAGCTAAACCATTTGATTCGCATGGATTCGAAGATAATCCTCCTTCTTCGCATTGGTTTGAAGCTAAATCATGTGTTTCGCATGGATTTGAAGCTAACTCGTTTGTTTCGCATGCTGTTGAAGCTAAATCATGTATATCACAAGTATTTGAAACTAAACCACTTGTTTCGCATGGATTCGAAGATAAGCCTTCTACTTCGCATAGATTTGATGCTAAATCATGTGTTTCGCATGAATTTGAAGCTAACTCGTTTGTTTCATCTGCATTTCAAGCATTATCACTTATATTCACAAGTATGTGAAGCTAAATCATACGTTTCGCATGGATTCGAAGATAAGCCTTCTAATTCGCATTGATTTGATGCTAAATCATGTGTTTCGCTTGAATTTGAGGCTAACTCGTTTGTTTCGCTTGCTGTTGAATGTAAATCATGTATATCACAAGTATTTGAAGCTAAACCATTTGTTTCGCATGAATTCGAAGATAAGCCTCCAACCTCGCATTGAATTGAAGCTAAATCATGTGTTTCGCATGGATTTGAAGCTAACACGTTTGTTTCGCATGCTGTTGAAGCTAAATCATGTATATCACAAGTATTTGAATCTAAACAATCTGTTTCGTGTGGATTCGGAGATCAGCCTTCTACTTCGCATTGATTTGAAACGAAATCATATGCTTCGCTTGGATTTGAAGCTAACTCGTTTGTTTCGCATGCTGTTGAAGATAAATCATGTATATTACAAGTATTTGAAGCTAAACCATCTGTTTCGTGTGGATTCGAAGGTTAGCCTTCTATTTCGCATTGATTTAAAGCAAAATCATGTGTTTCGCATGGATTTGAAGCTAACTCGTTTGTTTCGCATGCAGTTGAAGATAAGTCATGCATATCACAAGTATTTGAAGATAAACCATTTGATTCCCATGGATTTGAAGATATGCCTTCTACTTCCCATTTATTTGGAGCTAAATCATGTGTTTCGCATGGATTTTAAGCCAACTCGTTTGTTTCGCATTCAGTTGAAGCTAAATCATGTATATCACAAGTGTTTGAAGCTAAATCATTTGTTTCGCATGGATTCGAAGATAACCCTTCTACTTCGCATTGATTTGAAGCTAAATCATGTGTTTCGCATTGATTCAAAGATCAGTCTTCCACTTCGCATTGATTTGGAGTTAAATCATGTGTTTAACATGGATTTAAAGCTAACTCGTTGTTTCGCATGCAGTTGAAGCTAAATCATGTATATCACAAGTGTTTGAAGCTAAACCATTTGTTTCGCATGGATTCGAAGATAACCCTTCTACTTCGCATTGATTTGAAGCTAAATCATGTGTTGCGCATGGATTAGAAGCTAACTCGTTTGTTTCGCATGCAGTTGAAGCTAAATCATGTATATCACAAGTATTTGAAGCTAAACGATTTGATTCGCATGGATTTGAAGATAAGCTTCCTACTTCGCATTGATTTGGAGCTAAATCACGTGTTACGCATGGATTTAAAGCTAACTCGTTTGTCTCGCATGCACTTGAATATAAATCAAGTATATCACAAGTATTTGAAGCTAAACGATTTGTTTCGCATGGATTTGAAGTTAAGCCTCCTACTTCGCATTGATTTGATGCTAAATCATGTGTTTCGCATGGATTTGAAGCTAACTCGTTTATATCGCATGCAGTTGAAGCTAAATCATGTATATCACAAGTATTTGAAGCTAAAACATTTGATTCGCATGGATTTGAAACTCAGCATTCCACTTCGCATTGATTTGAAGATAAATCATGTGTTCCGCTTGGATTTTAAGCTAACTCGTTTGTATCACATGCAGTTGAAGTTAAATTATGTATATCACAAGTATTTGAAGCTAAACGATTTGTTTCGCATGGATTTCAAGATAAGCCTCCAACCTCGCATTGAATTGAAGCTAAATCATGTGTTTCGTATGGATTTGAAGTTAACACGTTTGTTTCGCATGCTGTTGAAGATAAATCATGTATATTACAAGTATTTGAAGCTAAACCATCTGTTTCGTGTGGATTCGAAGGTTAGCCTTCTATTTCGCATTGATTTAAAGCAAAATCATGTGTTTCGCATGGATTTGAAGCTAACTCGTTTATTTCGCTTGCTGTTGAATCTAAATCATGTATATCACAAGTATTTGAAGCTAAAACATTTGATTCGCATGGATTCGAAGATCAGCCTTCTGCTTCGCATTGATTTGATGCTAAATCACGTGTTTTGCATGGATTTGAAGCTCACTCGTTTGTTTCTCCTGCTTTTGAAACTATATGAGTTATATCGCAAGTATTTGAAGCCAAATCATTCTTTTCGTATGGATTTGAAGCTAACCTTTCTACTTCGCATTGATTTGTGGCTCAATCATGTGTTACGCATGGATTTGAAGATAACACGTTTGTTTCGCATGCAGTTGAATCTAAATCACTTATATTCGCAAGTATTTGAAGCCAAATAATTCGTTTCGCATGGATTTGAAGCTAAGCCTTCTACTTCGCATTGATTTGATGCTAAATCATGTGTTTCGCTTGGATTTGAAGCTAACTCGTTTGTTTCGCATGCAGTTGAAGCTAAATCATGTATATCACAAGTATTTGAAGTTAAACCTTTTTTTTCGCATGGATTCGAAGCTAAGCCTTCTACTTCGCATTGATTTGAAGCTAAATCATTTGTTTCGCATGTATTCAAAGATCAGTCTTCTACCTCGCATTGATTTGAATCTAAATCATGTATTTCGCATGGAATTGAATCTAACTCGTTTGTTTAGCCTGCATTTAGAACTAAATCATGTATATCACAGGTATTTGAAGCTAAACCAATTCATTTGCACGGATTCGAAAATAAGCCTTCTACTTCGCATTGATTTGAAGCAAAATCATGTGTTGCGCATGGATTTGAAGCTAACTCGTTTGTTTCGCATGCTGTTGAATCTAAATCTTGTATATCACAAGAATTTGAAGCTAAACCATTTGATTCGCATGGATTTGAAGCTAACTCGTTTATTTCGCATGCAGTTGAATCTAAATCATGTATATCACCAGTATTTGAAGCTAAACGATTTGTTTCGCATGGATTTGAAGATAAGCCACCTACTTCGCATTGATTTGGAGCTAAATCATGTGTTTCGCATGGATTTAAAGCTAACTCGTTTGTTTCGCATGCACTTGAATATAAATCAAGTACATCACAAGTATTTGAAGCTAAACCGTTTGATTCGCATGGATTTGAAGCTAAGCTTTCTACTTCGCATTAAATTGAAGCTAAATCATGTGTTTCGCATGGATGTGAAGCAAAGCCTTCTACTTCGCATTGATTTGGAGTTAAATCATGTGTTTCGCATGGGTTTAAAGCTAACTCGTTGTTTCGCATGCAGTTGAAGCTAAATCATGTATATCACAAGTGTTTGAAGCTAAACCATTTGTTTCGCATGGATTCGATGATAACCCTTCTACTTCGCATTGATTTGGAGTTAAATCATGTATTCGCATGGATTTAAAGCCAACTCGATGTTTCGCATGCAGTTGAAGCTAAATCATGTATATCACAAGTGTTTGAAGCTAAACCATTTGTTTCGCATGGATTCGATGATAACCCTTCTACTTCGCATAGATTTGATGCTAAATCATGTGTTTCGCATGGATTTGAAGCTAACTCGTTTGTTTCGCTTGCTGTTGAAGCTAAATCATGTATATCACAAGTATTTGAAGCAAAACCATTTGATTCGCACGGATTTGATGATAACCCTTCTAGTTCGCACTGATTTGAATTTAAATCATGTGTTTCGCATGGATTTGAAGCTAACTCGCTTGTTTCGCATGCAGTTGATGATAAGTCATGTATATCACAGGTATTTGAAGCTAAACCAATTCATTTGCACAGATTCGAAAATAAGCCTTCTACTTCGCATCGATTTGAAGCAAAATCATGTGTTGCGCATGGATTTGAAGCTAACTCGTTTGTTTCGCATGCTGTTGAATCTAAATCTTGTATATCACAAGAATTTGAAGCTAAACCATTTGATTCGCATGGATTTGAAGCTAACTCGTTTATTTCGCATGCAGTTGAATCTAAATCATGTATATCACCAGTATTTGAAGCTAAACCATTTGTTTCGCATGGATTTGAAGATAAGCCTTCTGCTTCGCGTTGATTAGAAGATAAGTTATGTGTTTCGCTTGGATTTGAAGCTAACTTGTTTGTTTCGCCTGCATTTGAAGCTAAATCATGTATGTCAAAATTATTTGAAGCTGCACCATTTGTTTCGAATGAATATTAAGCTAAACCATGTGTTTCGAATGAATTTGAATCTAAATCATGTGTTTCGCATGGATGTGAAGCAAAGCCTTCTACTTCGCATTGATTTGGAGTTAAATCATGTGTTTCGCATGGGTTTAAAGCTAACTCGTTGTTTCGCATGCAGTTGAAGCTAAATCATGTATATCACAAGTGTTTGAAGCTAAACCATTTGTTTCGCATGGATTCGATGATAACCCTTCTACTTCGCATTGATTTGGAGTTAAATCATGTATTCGCATGGATTTAAAGCCAACTCGATGTTTCGCATGCAGTTGAAGCTAAATCATGTATATCACAAGTGTTTGAAGCTAAACCATTTGTTTCGCATGGATTCGATGATAACCCTTCTACTTCGCATTGATTTGAAGCTAAATCATGTGTTGCGCATGGATTAGAAGCTAACTCGTTTGTTTCGCATGCAGTTGAAGCTAAATCATGTATATCACAAATATTTGAAGCTAAACGATTTGTTTCGCATGGATTTGAAGATAAGCCACCTACTTCGCATTGATTTGGAGCTAAATCATGTGTTTCGCATGGATTTAAAGCTAACTCGTTTGTTTCGCATGCACTTGAATATAAATCAAGTATATCACAAGTATTTGAAGCTAAACCGTTTGATTTGCATGGATTTGAAGCTAAGCTTTCTACTTCGCATTAAATTGAAGCTAAATCATGTGTTTCGCATGGATGTGAAGCAAAGCCTTCTACTTCGCATTGATTTGGAGTTAAATCATGTGTTTCGCATGGGTTTAAAGCTAACTCGTTGTTTCGCATGCAGTTGAAGCTAAATCATGTATATCACAAGTGTTTGAAGCTAAACCATTTGTTTCGCATGGATTCGATGATAACCCTTCTACTTCGCATTGATTTGGAGTTAAATCATGTATTCGCATGGATTTAAAGCCAACTCGATGTTTCGCATGCAGTTGAAGCTAAATCATGTATATCACAAGTGTTTGAAGCTAAACCATTTGTTTCGCATGGATTCGATGATAACCCTTCTACTTCGCATAGATTTGATGCTAAATCATGTGTTTCGCATGGATTTGAAGCTAACTCGTTTGTTTCGCATGCTGTTGAAGCTAAATCATGTATATCACAAGTGTTTGAAGCTAAACCATTTGATTCGCATGGATTCGAAGATAATCCTCCTTCTTCGCATTGGTTTGAAGCTAAATCATGTGTTTCGCATGGATTTGAAGCTAACTCGTTTGTTTCGCATGCTGTTGAAGCTAAATCATGTATATCACAAGTATTTGAAACTAAACCACTTGTTTCGCATGGATTCGAAGATAAGCCTTCTACTTCGCATAGATTTGATGCTAAATCATGTGTTTCGCATGAATTTGAAGCTAACTCGTTTGTTTCATCTGCATTTCAAGCATTATCACTTATATTCACAAGTATGTGAAGCTAAATCATACGTTTCGCATGGATTCGAAGATAAGCCTTCTAATTCGCATTGATTTGATGCTAAATCATGTGTTTCGCTTGAATTTGAGGCTAACTCGTTTGTTTCGCTTGCTGTTGAATGTAAATCATGTATATCACAAGTATTTGAAGCTAAACCATTTGTTTCGCATGAATTCGAAGATAAGCCTCCAACCTCGCATTGAATTGAAGCTAAATCATGTGTTTCGCATGGATTTGAAGCTAACACGTTTGTTTCGCATGCTGTTGAAGCTAAATCATGTATATCACAAGTATTTGAATCTAAACAATCTGTTTCGTGTGGATTCGGAGATCAGCCTTCTACTTCGCATTGATTTGAAACGAAATCATATGCTTCGCTTGGATTTGAAGCTAACTCGTTTGTTTCGCATGCTGTTGAAGATAAATCATGTATATTACAAGTATTTGAAGCTAAACCATCTGTTTCGTGTGGATTCGAAGGTTAGCCTTCTATTTCGCATTGATTTAAAGCAAAATCGTGTGTTTCGCATGGATTTGAAGCTAACTCGTTTGTTTCGCATGCATTTGAAGATAAGTCATGTATATCACAAGTATTTGAAGATAAACCATTTGATTCCCATGGATTTCAAGCTATGCCTTCTACTTCGCATTGATTTGAAGATAATCATGTGTTTCGCAAGGATTTGAAGCTAACTCGTTTGTTTCGCATGCAGTTGAAGCTAAATCATGTATATCACAAGTATTTGAAGCTAAACCATTTGTTTCGCATGGATTCGAACATCGGCCTTCTGCTTCGCATTGATTTGATGTTAAATCATATGTTTCGTATGGATTTGAAGCTAACTCGTTTGTTTCGCATGCTGTTGAAGCTAAATCAAGTATATCACAAGTATTTGAAGCAAAACCATTTGTTTGGCACGGATTTGATGATAACCCATCAAGCTCGCATTGATTTGAATTTAAATCATGTGCTTCGCGTGGATTTGAAGCTAACTCGTTGTTTCGCATGCAGTTGAATATAAGTCATGCATACCACAAGTATTTGAATATTAACCATTTGATTCCCATGGATTTGAAGCTATGCATTCTTCTTCGCATTGATTTGAAGCTAAATCATGTATTTCGCATGGATTTGAAGCTAACTCGTTTGTTTCGCATGCTGTTGGAGCTAAATCATGTATATCACAAGTGTTTGAAGCTAAATCATTTGTTTCGCATGAATTCGAAGATAACCCTTCTACTTCGCATTGATTTGAAGCTAAATCATGTTTTTCGCATGGATTTGAAGCAAAGCCTTCTACTTCGCATAGATTTGGAGTTAAATCATGTGTTTCGCATGGGTTTAAAGCTAACTAGTTTGTTTCGCATGCAGCTGAAGCTAAATAATGTATATCACAAGTGTTTGAAGCTAAACCATTTGTTTTGCATGGATTCGAAGATAATCGTTCTACTTCGCATTGATTTGAAGCTAAATCATGTGTTTCGCATGGATTTGAAGCTAACTCGTTTGTTTCGCATGCAGTTGAAGCTAAATCATGTATATCACAAGTATTTGAAGCAAAACCTTTGTTTCGCATGAATTCGAAAATCAGCCTTCTGCTTCGCATTGATTTGGACCTAAATCATGTGTTTCGCATGGATTTGAAGCTATCTCGTTTATTTCGCATGCACTTGAAGCTGAACCATGTATATCACAAGTATTTGAAGCTAAACCGTTTGATTGGCATGGATTTGAAGCTAAGCCTTCTACTTCGCATTAAATTGAAGCTAAATCATGTGTTTCGCACGGATTTGATGCTAACACGTTTGTTTCGCATGCTGGTGAAGCTAAATCATGTATATCACAAGTATTTGAATCTAAACAATCTGTTTCGTGTGGATTCGGAGATCAGCCTTCTACTTCGCATTGATTTGAAACGAAATCATATGCTTAGCTTGGATTTGAAGCTAACTCGTTTGTTTGGCATGCTGTTGAAGCTAAATCATGTATATCACAAGTATTTGAATATGTACCATTTGATTAGCATGGATTCGAAGATCACCCCTCTTCTACGCATTGATTTGAAGCTAAATCATGTGTTTCGCATGGATTTGAAGCTAACTCGTTTGTTCAGCATGCAGTTGAAGCAAAATCATGTATATCACAAGTGTTTGAAGCTAAACCATTTGTTTCGTATGGATTCAAAGATAATCCTTCTACTTCGCATTGATTTGAAGCTAAATCATGTGTTGCGCATGGATTTGAAGCTAAATCGTTTGTTTCGCATACAGTTGAAGCTAAATCATGTATATCACAAGTATTTGAAGCTAAACCATTTAATTCCCATGGATCTGAAGGTATGACTTCTACTTCGCATTGATTTGATGTTAAATCATATGTTTCGCATGGATCTGAAGCTATCTCGTTTGTTTCGCATGCACTTGAATATAAATCAAGTATATCACAAGTATTTGAAGCTAAATCGTTCGATTCGCATGGATTTGAAGCTAAGCCTTCTACCTCGCATTGATTTGAAAATAAATCATGTGTTTCGCATGGATTTGAAGCTAACTCGTTTGTTTCGCATGCAGCTGAAGCTAAATCATGTATATCACAAGTGTTTGAAGCTAAACCATTTGTTTTGCATGGATTCGAACATCAACCTTCTGCTTCGCATTGATTTGGACCTAAATCATGTGTTTCGCATGGATTTGAAGCTAACTCGTTTATTTCGCATGCACTTGAAGCTGAACCATGTATATCACAAGTATTTGAAGCTACACCGTTTGATTGGCATGGATTTGAAGCTAAGCCTTCTACTTCGCATTAAATTGAAGCTAAATCATGTGTTTCGCATGGATTTGAAGCTAACTCGTTTGTTCAGCATGCAGTTGAAGCAAAATCATGTATATCACAAGTATTTGAAGCTAAACCATTTGTTTCGCATTGATTCAAAGATCAGTCTTCCACTTCGCATTGATTTGAAGCTAAATCATGTGTTTCGCATGGATTTGAAGCTAACTCGTTTGTTTCGCATGCAGTTGATGCTGAATCATGTATATCACAAGTATTTGCAGCTAAACCATTTGTTTCGCATGGATTCGTAGATAAGCCTTCTACTTCGCATCGACTTGAAGCTAAATCATGTGTATCGCATGGTTTTTGAAGCTAACTCGTTTGTTTCGCATGCTGTTGAAGCTAAATCTTGTATATCACAAGTGTTTGAAGCTAAACCATTTGTTTCGCATGGATTCGAAGATAATCCTTCTTCTTCGCATTGGTTTGAAGCTAAATCATGTGTATCGCATGGATTTGAAGCTAACTCGTTTGTTTCGCATGCTGTTGAAGCTAAATCATGTATATCACAAGTGTTTGAAGCTAAACCATTTGTTTCCCATGGATTCGAAGATAACCCTTCTACTTCGCATTGGTTTGAAGCTAAATCATTTGTTTCGCATGAATTTGAAGCTAACTCGTTTGTTTCGCATGCTGTTGAAACTAAATCATGTATATCACAAGTACTTGAAGCTAAACCATTTGATTCCCATGGATTTGTAGCTATGCCTTCTACTTCGCATTGATTTGGTGCTAAATCATGTGTTTCGCATGGATTTAAAGCTAACTAGTTGTTTCGCATGCAGTTGAAGCTAAATCATGTATATCACAAGTGTTTGAAGCTAAACCATTTGTTTCGCATGGATTCGAAGATAACCCTTCTACTTCGCATTGATTTGAAGCTAAATCATGTGTTTCGCATGGATTTGAAGCAAAGCCTTCTACTTCGCATTGTTTTGGAGTTAAATCATGTGTTTCGCATGGATTTAAAGCTAACTCGTTGTTTCGCAAGCAGTTGAAGCTAAATCATGTATATCACAAGTGTTTGAAGCTGAACCATTAGATTAGCATGGATTCGAAGATCACCCCTCTTCTTCGCATTGATTTGAAGATAATCATGTGTTTCGCATGGATTTGAAGCTAACTCGTTTGTTTCGCATGCAGTTGAAGAAAAGTAATGCATATCACAAGTATTTGAAGATAAACCATTTGATTCCCATGGATTTGAAGCTATGCCTTCTTCTTCGCATTGATTTGAAGCTAAATCATGTTTTTCGCATGGATTTGAAGCTAACTCGTTGTTTCGCATGCAGTTGAAGCTAAATCATGTATAACACAAGTGTTTGAAGCTAAACCATTTGTTTCGCATGGATTCAAAGATAACCCTTCTACTTCGCATTGATTTGAAGCTAAATCATGTTTTTCGCATGGATTTGAAGCAAAGCCTTCTACTTGCATAGATTTGGAGTTAAATCATGTATTTCGCATGGGTTTAAAGCTAACTAGTTTGTTTCGCATGCAGCTGAAGCTAAATAATGTATATCACAAGTGTTTGAAGCTAAACCATTTGTTTTGCATGGATTCGAAGATAATCGTTCTACTTCGCATTGATTTGAAGCTAAATCATGTGTTTCGCATGGATTTGAAGCTAACTCGTTTGTTTCGCATGCAGTTGAAGCTAAATCATGTATATCACAAGTTTTTGAAGCAAAACCTTTGTTTCGCATGAATTCGAAAATCAGCCTTCTGCTTCGCATTGATTTGGACCTAAATCATGTGTTTCGCATGGATTTGAAGCTAACTCGTTTATTTCGCATGCACTTGAAGCTGAACCATGTATATCACAAGTATTTGAAGCTAAACCGTTTGATTGGCATGGATTTGAAGCTAAGCCTTCTACTTCGCATTAAATTGAAGCTAAATCATGTGTTTCGCACGGATTTGAAGCTAACACGTTTGTTTCGCATGCAGTTGAAGTTAAATCATGTATATCACAAGTATTTGAAGCTAAACCATTTGTTTCGCATGGATTCGAACATCGGCCTTCTGCTTCGCATTGATTTGATGTTAAATCATATGTTTCGTATGGATTTGAAGCTAACTCGTTTGTTTCGCATGCTGTTGAAGCTAAATCAAGTATATCACAAGTATTTGAAGCAAAACCATTTGTTTGGCACGGATTTGATGATAACCCATCAAGTTCGCATTGATTTGAATTTAAATCATGTGCTTCGCGTGGATTTGAAGCTAACTCGTTGTTTCGCATGCAGTTGAATATAAGTCATGCATACCACAAGTATTTGAAGATAAACCATTTGATTCCCATGGATTTGAAGCTATGCCTTCTACTTCGCATTGATTTGGAGCTAAATCATGTGTTTCGCATGGATTTAAAGCTAACTCGTTTGTTTCGCATGCAGTTGAAGATAAGTAATGCATATCACAAGTATTTGAAGATAAACCATTTGATTCCCATGGATTTGAAGCTATGCATTCTTCTTCGCATTGATTTGAAGCTAAATCATGTATTTCGCATGGATTTGAAGCTAACTCGTTTGTTTCGCATGCTGTTGAAGCTAAATCATGTATATCACAAGTGTTTGAAGCTAAATCATTTGTTTCGCATGAATTCGAAGATAACCCTTCTACTTCGCATTGATTTGAAGCTAAATCATGTTTTTCGCATGGATTTGAAGCAAAGCCTTCTACTTCGCATAGATTTGGAGTTAAATCATGTGTTTCGCATGGGTTTAAAGCTAACTAGTTTGTTTCGCATGCAGCTGAAGCTAAATAATGTATATCACAAGTGTTTGAAGCTAAACCATTTGTTTTGCATGGATTCGAAGATAATCGTTCTACTTCGCATTGATTTGAAGCTAAATCATGTGTTTCGCATGGATTTGAAGCTAACTCGTTTGTTTCGCATGCAGTTGAAGCTAAATCATGTATATCACAAGTATTTGAAGCAAAACCTTTGTTTCGCATGAATTCGAAAATCAGCCTTCTGCGTCGCATTGATTTGGACCTAAATCATGTGTTTCGCATGGATTTGAAGCTATCTCGTTTATTTCGCATGCACTTGAAGCTGAACCATGTATATCACAAGTATTTGAAGCTAAACGGTTTGATTGGCATGGATTTGAAGCTAAGCCTTCTACTTCGCATTAAATTGAAGCTAAATCATGTGTTTCGCACGGATTTGATGCTAACACGTTTGTTTCGCATGCTGTTGATGCTAAATCATGTATATCACAAGTATTTGAATCTAAACAATCTGTTTCGTGTGGATTCGGAGATCAGCCTTCTACTTCGCATTGATTTGAAACGAAATCATATGCTTAGCTTGGATTTGAAGCTAACTCGTTTGTTTGGCATGCTGTTGAAGCTAAATCATGTATATCACAAGTATTTGAAGCTAAAGCATTTGATTCCCATGGATTTGAAGCTATGCCTTCTACTTCGCTTGATTTGGAGCTAAATCATGTGTTTCGCATGGATTTGAAGCTAACTCGTTTGTTTCGCATGCTGTTGAAGCTAAATCATGTATATCACAAGTATTTGAATATGTACCATTTGATTAGCATGGATTCGAAGATCACCCCTCTTCTTCGCATTGATTTGAAGCTAAATCATGTGTTTCGCATGGATTTGAAGCTAACTCGTTTGTTCAGCATGCAGTTGAAGCAAAATCATGTATATCACAAGTGTTTGAAGCTAAACCATTTGTTTCGCATGGATTCAAAGATAATCCTTCTACTTCGCATTGATTTGAAGCTAAATCATGTGTTGCGCATGGATTTGAAGCTAAATCGTTTGTTTCGCATACAGTTGAAGCTAAATCATGTATATCACAAGTATTTGAAGCTAAACCATTTAATTCCCATGGATCCGAAGGTATGACTTCTACTTCGCATTGATTTGATGTTAAATCATATGTTTCGCATGGATCTGAAGCTATCTCGTTTGTTTCGCATGCACTTGAATATAAATCAAGTATATCACAAGTATTTGAAGCTAAATCGTTCGATTCGCATGGATTTGAAGCTAAGCCTTCTACCTCGCATTGATTTGAAGATAAATCATGTGTTTCGCATGGATTTGAAGCTAACTCGTTTGTTTCGCATGCAGCTGAAGCTAAATCATGTATATCACAAGTGTTTGAAGCTAAACCATTTGTTTTGCATGGATTCGAACATCAACCTTCTGCTTCGCATTGATTTGGACCTAAATCATGTGTTTCGTATGGATTTGAAGCTAACTCGTTTATTTCGCATGCACTTGTAGCTGAACCATGTATATCACAAGTATTTGAAGCTACACCGTTTGATTGGCATGGATTTGAAGCTAAGCCTTCTACTTCGCATTAAATTGAAGCTAAATCATGTGTTTCGCATGGATTTGAAGCTAATTCGTTTGTTCAGCATGCAGTTGAAGCAAAATCATGTATATCACAAGTATTTGAAGCTAAACCATTTGTTTCGCATTGATTCAAAGATCAGTCTTCCACTTCGCATTGATTTGAAGCTAAATCATGTGTTTCGCATGGATTTGAAGCTAACTCGTTTGTTTCGCATGCAGTTGATGCTGAATCATGTATATCACAAGTATTTGCAGCTAAACCATTTGTTTCGCATGGATTCGTAGATAAGCCTTCTACTTCGCATCGATTTGAAGCTAAATCATGTGTATCGCACGGTTTTTGAAGCTAACTCGTTTGTTTCGCATGCTGTTGAAGCTAAATCTTGTATATCACAAGTGTTTGAAGCTAAACCACTTGTTTCGCATGGATTCGAAGATAATCCTTCTTCTTCGCATTGGTTTGAAGCTAAATCATGTGTTTCGCATGGATTTGAAGCTAACTCGTTTGTTTCGCATGCTGTTGAAGCTAAATCATGTATATCACAAGTGTTTGAAGCCAAACCATTTGTTTCCCATGGATTCGAAGATAACCCTTCTACTTCGCATTGGTTTGAAGCTAAATCATTTGTTTCGCATGGATTTGAAGCTAACTCGTTTGTTTCGCATGCTGTTGAAACTAAATCATGTATATCACAAGTACTTGAAGCTAAACCATTTGATTCCCATGGATTTGTAGCTATGCCTTCTACTTCGCATTGATTTGGTGCTAAATCATGTGTTTCGCATGGATTTAAAGCTAACTAGTTGTTTCGCATGCAGTTGAAGCTAAATCATGTATATCACAAGTATTTGAAGCAAAACCTTTGTTTCGCATGAATTCGAAAATCAGCCTTCTGCTTCGCATTGATTTGGACCTAAATCATGTGTTTCGCATGGATTTGAAGCTATCTCGTTATTTCGCATGCACTTGAAGCTGAACCATGTATATCACAAGTATTTGAAGCTAAACCGTTTGATTGGCATGGATTTGAAGCTAAGCCTTCTACTTCGCATTAAATTGAAGCTAAATCATGTGTTTCGCACGGATTTGATGCTAACACGTTTGTTTCGCATGCTGGTGAAGCTAAATCATGTATATCACTAGTATTTGAATCTAAACAATCTGTTTCGTGTGGATTCGGAGATCAGCCTTCTACTTCGCATTGATTTGAAACGAAATCATATGCTTAGCTTGGATTTGAAGCTAACTCGTTTGTTTGGCATGCTGTTGAAGCTAAATCATGTATATCACAAGTATTTGAATATGTACCATTTGATTAGCATGGAGTCGAAGATCACACCTCTTCTTCGCATTGATTTGAAGCTAAATCATGTGTTTCGCATGGATTTGAAGCTAACTCGTTTGTTCAGCATGCAGTTGAAGCAAAATCATGTATATCACAAGTGTTTGAAGCTAAACCATTTGTTTCGTATGGATTCAAAGATAATCCTTCTACTTCGCATTGATTTGAAGCTAAATCATGTGTTGCGCATGGATTTGAAGCTAAATCGTTTGTTTCGCATACAGTTGAAGCTAAATCATGTATATCACAAGTATTTGAAGCTAAACCATTTAATTCCCATGGATCTGAAGGTATGACTTCTACTTTGCATTGATTTGATGTTAAATCATATGTTTCGCATGGATCTGAAGCTATCTCGTTTGTTTCGCATGCACTTGAATATAAATCAAGTATATCACAAGTATTTGAAGCTAAATCGTTCGATTCGCATGGATTTGAAGCTAAGCCTTCTACCTCGCATTGATTTGAAGATAAATCATGTGTTTCGCATGGATTTGAAGCTAACTCGTTTGTTTCGCATGCAGCTGAAGCTAAATCATGTATATCACAAGTGTTTGAAGCTAAACCATTTGTTTTGCATGGATTCGAACATCAACCTTCTGCTTCGCATTGATTTGGACCTAAATCATGTGTTTCGCATGGATTTGAAGCTAACTCGTTTATTTCGCATGCACTTGAAGCTGAACCATGTATATCACAAGTATTTGAAGCTACACCGTTTGATTGGCATGGATTTGAAGCTAAGCCTTCTACTTCGCATTAAATTGAAGCTAAATCATGTGTTTCGCATGGATTTGAAGCTAACTCGTTTGTTCAGCATGCAGTTGAAGCAAAATCATGTATATCACAAGTATTTGAAGCTAAACCATTTGTTTCGCATTGATTCAAAGATCAGTCTTCCACTTCGCATTGATTTGAAGCTAAATCATGTGTTTCGCATGGATTTGAAGCTAACTCGTTTGTTTCGCATGCAGTTGATGCTGAATCATGTATATCACAAGTATTTGCAGCTAAACCATTTGTTTCGCATGGATTCGTAGATAAGCCTTCTACTTCGCATCGACTTGAAGCTAAATCATGTGTATCGCATGGTTTTTGAAGCTAACTCGTTTGTTTCGCATGCTGTTGAAGCTAAATCTTGTATATCACAAGTGTTTGAAGCTAAACCATTTGTTTCGCATGGATTCGAAGATAATCCTTCTTCTTCGCATTGGTTTGAAGCTAAATCATGTGTATCGCATGGATTTGAAGCTAACTCGTTTGTTTCGCATGCTGTTGAAGCTAAATCATGTATATCACAAGTGTTTGAAGCTAAACCATTTGTTTCCCATGGATTCGAAGATAACCCTTCTACTTCGCATTGGTTTGAAGCTAAATCATTTGTTTCGCATGAATTTGAAGCTAACTCGTTTGTTTCGCATGCTGTTGAAACTAAATCATGTATATCACAAGTACTTGAAGCTAAACCATTTGATTCCCATGGATTTGTAGCTATGCCTTCTACTTCGCATTGATTTGGTGCTAAATCATGTGTTTCGCATGGATTTAAAGCTAACTAGTTGTTTCGCATGCAGTTGAAGCTAAATCATGTATATCACAAGTGTTTGAAGCTAAACCATTTGTTTCGCATGGATTCGAAGATAACCCTTCTACTTCGCATTGATTTGAAGCTAAATCATGTGTTTCGCATGGATTTGAAGCAAAGCCTTCTACTTCGCATTGTTTTGGAGTTAAATCATGTGTTTCGCATGGATTTAAAGCTAACTCGTTGTTTCGCAAGCAGTTGAAGCTAAATCATGTATATCACAAGTGTTTGAAGCTGAACCATTAGATTAGCATGGATTCGAAGATCACCCCTCTTCTTCGCATTGATTTGAAGATAATCATGTGTTTCGCATGGATTTGAAGCTAACTCGTTTGTTTCGCATGCAGTTGAAGAAAAGTAATGCATATCACAAGTATTTGAAGATAAACCATTTGATTCCCATGGATTTGAAGCTATGCCTTCTTCTTCGCATTGATTTGAAGCTAAATCATGTTTTTCGCATGGATTTGAAGCTAACTCGTTGTTTCGCATGCAGTTGAAGCTAAATCATGTATAACACAAGTGTTTGAAGCTAAACCATTTGTTTCGCATGGATTCAAAGATAACCCTTCTACTTCGCATTGATTTGAAGCTAAATCATGTTTTTCGCATGGATTTGAAGCAAAGCCTTCTACTTGCATAGATTTGGAGTTAAATCATGTATTTCGCATGGGTTTAAAGCTAACTAGTTTGTTTCGCATGCAGCTGAAGCTAAATAATGTATATCACAAGTGTTTGAAGCTAAACCATTTGTTTTGCATGGATTCGAAGATAATCGTTCTACTTCGCATTGATTTGAAGCTAAATCATGTGTTTCGCATGGATTTGAAGCTAACTCGTTTGTTTCGCATGCAGTTGAAGCTAAATCATGTATATCACAAGTTTTTGAAGCAAAACCTTTGTTTCGCATGAATTCGAAAATCAGCCTTCTGCTTCGCATTGATTTGGACCTAAATCATGTGTTTCGCATGGATTTGAAGCTAACTCGTTTATTTCGCATGCACTTGAAGCTGAACCATGTATATCACAAGTATTTGAAGCTAAACCGTTTGATTGGCATGGATTTGAAGCTAAGCCTTCTACTTCGCATTAAATTGAAGCTAAATCATGTGTTTCGCACGGATTTGAAGCTAACACGTTTGTTTCGCATGCAGTTGAAGCTAAATCATGTATATCACAAGTATTTGAAGCTAAACCATTTGTTTCGCATGGATTCGAACATCGGCCTTCTGCTTCGCATTGATTTGATGTTAAATCATATGTTTCGTATGGATTTGAAGCTAACTCGTTTGTTTCGCATGCTGTTGAAGCTAAATCAAGTATATCACAAGTATTTGAAGCAAAACCATTTGTTTGGCACGGATTTGATGATAACCCATCAAGTTCGCATTGATTTGAATTTAAATCATGTGCTTCGCGTGGATTTGAAGCTAACTCGTTGTTTCGCATGCAGTTGAATATAAGTCATGCATACCACAAGTATTTGAAGATAAACCATTTGATTCCCATGGATTTGAAGCTATGCCTTCTACTTCGCATTGATTTGGAGCTAAATCATGTGTTTCGCATGGATTTAAAGCTAACTCGTTTGTTTCGCATGCAGTTGAAGATAAGTAATGCATATCACAAGTATTTGAAGATAAACCATTTGATTCCCATGGATTTGAAGCTATGCATTCTTCTTCGCATTGATTTGAAGCTAAATCATGTATTTCGCATGGATTTGAAGCTAACTCGTTTGTTTCGCATGCTGTTGAAGCTAAATCATGTATATCACAAGTGTTTGAAGCTAAATCATTTGTTTCGCATGAATTCGAAGATAACCCTTCTACTTCGCATTGATTTGAAGCTAAATCATGTTTTTCGCATGGATTTGAAGCAAAGCCTTCTACTTCGCATAGATTTGGAGTTAAATCATGTGTTTCGCATGGGTTTAAAGCTAACTAGTTTGTTTCGCATGCAGCTGAAGCTAAATAATGTATATCACAAGTGTTTGAAGCTAAACCATTTGTTTTGCATGGATTCGAAGATAATCGTTCTACTTCGCATTGATTTGAAGCTAAATCATGTGTTTCGCATGGATTTGAAGCTAACTCGTTTGTTTCGCATGCAGTTGAAGCTAAATCATGTATATCACAAGTATTTGAAGCAAAACCTTTGTTTCGCATGAATTCGAAAATCAGCCTTCTGCGTCGCATTGATTTGGACCTAAATCATGTGTTTCGCATGGATTTGAAGCTATCTCGTTTATTTCGCATGCACTTGAAGCTGAACCATGTATATCACAAGTATTTGAAGCTAAACGGTTTGATTGGCATGGATTTGAAGCTAAGCCTTCTACTTCGCATTAAATTGAAGCTAAATCATGTGTTTCGCACGGATTTGATGCTAACACGTTTGTTTCGCATGCTGTTGATGCTAAATCATGTATATCACAAGTATTTGAATCTAAACAATCTGTTTCGTGTGGATTCGGAGATCAGCCTTCTACTTCGCATTGATTTGAAACGAAATCATATGCTTAGCTTGGATTTGAAGCTAACTCGTTTGTTTGGCATGCTGTTGAAGCTAAATCATGTATATCACAAGTATTTGAAGCTAAAGCATTTGATTCCCATGGATTTGAAGCTATGCCTTCTACTTCGCTTGATTTGGAGCTAAATCATGTGTTTCGCATGGATTTGAAGCTAACTCGTTTGTTTCGCATGCTGTTGAAGCTAAATCATGTATATCACAAGTATTTGAATATGTACCATTTGATTAGCATGGATTCGAAGATCACCCCTCTTCTTCGCATTGATTTGAAGCTAAATCATGTGTTTCGCATGGATTTGAAGCTAACTCGTTTGTTCAGCATGCAGTTGAAGCAAAATCATGTATATCACAAGTGTTTGAAGCTAAACCATTTGTTTCGCATGGATTCAAAGATAATCCTTCTACTGCGCATTGATTTGAAGCTAAATCATGTGTTGCGCATGGATTTGAAGCTAAATCGTTTGTTTCGCATACAGTTGAAGCTAAATCATGTATATCACAAGTATTTGAAGCTAAACCATTTAATTCCCATGGATCCGAAGGTATGACTTCTACTTCGCATTGATTTGATGTTAAATCATATGTTTCGCATGGATCTGAAGCTATCTCGTTTGTTTCGCATGCACTTGAATATAAATCAAGTATATCACAAGTATTTGAAGCTAAATCGTTCGATTCGCATGGATTTGAAGCTAAGCCTTCTACCTCGCATTGATTTGAAGATAAATCATGTGTTTCGCATGGATTTGAAGCTAACTCGTTTGTTTCGCATGCAGCTGAAGCTAAATCATGTATATCACAAGTGTTTGAAGCTAAACCATTTGTTTTGCATGGATTCGAACATCAACCTTCTGCTTCGCATTGATTTGGACCTAAATCATGTGTTTCGTATGGATTTGAAGCTAACTCGTTTATTTCGCATGCACTTGAAGCTGAACCATGTATATCACAAGTATTTGAAGCTAAACGGTTTGATTGGCATGGATTTGAAGCTAAGCCTTCTACTTCGCATTAAATTGAAGCTAAATCATGTGTTTTCGCACGGATTTGATGCTAACACGTTTGTTTCGCATGCTGTTGAAGCTAAATCATGTATATCACAAGTATTTGAATCTAAACAATCTGTTTCGTGTGGATTCGGAGATCAGCCTTCTACTTCGCATTGATTTGAAACGAAATCATATGCTTAGCTTGGATTTGAAGCTAACTCGTTTGTTTGGCATGCTGTTGAAGCTAAATCATGTATATCACAAGTATTTGAAGCTAAAGCATTTGATTCCCATGGATTTGAAGCTATGCCTTCTACTTCGCTTGATTTGGAGCTAAATCATGTGTTTCGCATGGATTTGAAGCTAACTCGTTTGTTTCGCATGCTGTTGAAGCTAAATCATGTATATCACAAGTATTTGAATATGTACCATTTGATTAGCATGGATTCGAAGATCACCCCTCTTCTTCGCATTGATTTGAAGCTAAATCATGTGTTTCGCATGGATTTGAAGCTAACTCGTTTGTTCAGCATGCAGTTGAAGCAAAATCATGTATATCACAAGTGTTTGAAGCTAAACCATTTGTTTCGCATGGATTCAAAGATAATCCTTCTACTTCGCATTGATTTGAAGCTAAATCATGTGTTGCGCATGGATTTGAAGCTAAATCGTTTGTTTCGCATACAGTTGAAGCTAAATCATGTATATCACAAGTATTTGAAGCTAAACCATTTGTTTCGCATGGATTCGAACATCGGCCTTCTGCTTCGCATTGATTTGATGTTAAATCATATGTTTCGTATGGATTTGAAGCTAACTCGTTTGTTTCGCATGCTGTTGAAGCTAAATCAAGTATATCACAAGTATTTGAAGCAAAACCATTTGTTTGGCACGGATTTGATGATAACCCATCAAGCTCGCATTGATTTGAATTTAAATCATGTGCTTCGCGTGGATTTGAAGCTAACTCGTTGTTTCGCATGCAGTTGAATATAAGTCATGCATACCACAAGTATTTGAATATTAACCATTTGATTCCCATGGATTTGAAGCTATGCATTCTTCTTCGCATTGATTTGAAGCTAAATCATGTATTTCGCATGGATTTGAAGCTAACTCGTTTGTTTCGCATGCTGTTGGAGCTAAATCATGTATATCACAAGTGTTTGAAGCTAAATCATTTGTTTCGCATGAATTCGAAGATAACCCTTCTACTTCGCATTGATTGAAGCTAAATCATGTTTTTCGCATGGATTTGAAGCAAAGCCTTCTACTTCGCATAGATTTGGAGTTAAATCATGTGTTTCGCATGGGTTTAAAGCTAACTAGTTTGTTTCGCATGCAGCTGAAGCTAAATAATGTATATCACAAGTGTTTGAAGCTAAACCATTTGTTTTGCATGGATTCGAAGATAATCGTTCTACTTCGCATTGATTTGAAGCTAAATCATGTGTTTCGCATGGATTTGAAGCTAACTCGTTTGTTTCGCATGCAGTTGAAGCTAAATCATGTATATCACAAGTATTTGAAGCAAAACCTTTGTTTCGCATGTATTCGAAAATCAGGCTCTGCTTCGCATTGATTTGGACCCTAAATCATGTGTTTCGCATGGATTTGAAGCTATCTCGTTTATTTCGCATGCACTTGAAGCTGAACCATGTATATCACAAGTATTTGAAGCTAAACCGTTTGATTGGCATGGATTTGAAGCTAAGCCTTCTACTTCGCATTAAATTGAAGCTAAATCATGTGTTTCGCACGGATTTGATGCTAACACGTTTGTTTCGCATGCTGGTGAAGCTAAATCATGTATATCACAAGTATTTGAATCTAAACAATCTGTTTCGTGTGGATTCGGAGATCAGCCTTCTACTTCGCATTGATTTGAAACGAAATCATATGCTTAGCTTGGATTTGAAGCTAACTCGTTTGTTTGGCATGCTGTTGAAGCTAAATCATGTATATCACAAGTATTTGAATATGTACCATTTGATTAGCATGGATTCGAAGATCACCCTCTTCTTCGCATTGATTTGAAGCTAAATCATGTGTTTCGCATGGATTTGAAGCTAACTCGTTTGTTCAGCATGCAGTTGAAGCAAAATCATGTATATCACAAGTGTTTGAAGCTAAACCATTTGTTTCGTATGGATTCAAAGATAATCCTTCTACTTCGCATTGATTGAAGCTAAATCATGTGTTGCGCATGGATTTGAAGCTAAATCGTTTGTTTCGCATACAGTTGAAGCTAAATCATGTATATCACAAGTATTTGAAGCTAAACCATTTAATTCCCATGGATCTGAAGGTATGACTTCTACTTCGCATTGATTTGATGTTAAATCATATGTTTCGCATGGATCTGAAGCTATCTCGTTTGTTTCGCATGCACTTGAATATAAATCAAGTATATCACAAGTATTTGAAGCTAAATCGTTCGATTCGCATGGATTTGAAGCTAAGCCTTCTACCTCGCATTGATTTGAAGATAAATCATGTGTTTCGCATGGATTTGAAGCTAACTCGTTTGTTTCGCATGCAGCTGAAGCTAAATCATGTATATCACAAGTGTTTGAAGCTAAACCATTTGTTTTGCATGGATTCGAACATCAACCTTCTGCTTCGCATTGATTTGGACCTAAATCATGTGTTTCGCATGGATTTGAAGCTAACTCGTTTATTTCGCATGCACTTGAAGCTGAACCATGTATATCACAAGTATTTGAAGCTACACCGTTTGATTGGCATGGATTTGAAGCTAAGCCTTCTACTTCGCATTAAATTGAAGCTAAATCATGTGTTTCGCATGGATTTGAAGCTAACTCGTTTGTTCAGCATGCAGTTGAAGCAAAATCATGTATATCACAAGTGTTTGAAGCTAAACCATTTGTTTCGCATGGATTCAAAGATAACCCTTCTACTTCGCATTGATTTGAAGCTAAATCATGTTTTTCGCATGGATTTGAAGCAAAGCCTTCTACTTGCATAGATTTGGAGTTAAATCATGTATTTCGCATGGGTTTAAAGCTAACTAGTTTGTTTCGCATGCAGCTGAAGCTAAATAATGTATATCACAAGTGTTTGAAGCTAAACCATTTGTTTTGCATGGATTCGAAGATAATCGTTCTACTTCGCATTGATTTGAAGCTAAATCATGTGTTTCGCATGGATTTGAAGCTAACTCGTTTGTTTCGCATGCAGTTGAAGCTAAATCATGTATATCACAAGTTTTTGAAGCAAAACCTTTGTTTCGCATGAATTCGAAAATCAGCCTTCTGCTTCGCATTGATTTGGACCTAAATCATGTGTTTCGCATGGATTTGAAGCTAACTCGTTTATTTCGCATGCACTTGAAGCTGAACCATGTATATCACAAGTATTTGAAGCTAAACCGTTTGATTGGCATGGATTTGAAGCTAAGCCTTCTACTTCGCATTAAATTGAAGCTAAATCATGTGTTTCGCACGGATTTGAAGCTAACACGTTTGTTTCGCATGCAGTTGAAGCTAAATCATGTATATCACAAGTATTTGAAGCTAAACCATTTGTTTCGCATGGATTCGAACATCGGCCTTCTGCTTCGCATTGATTTGATGTTAAATCATATGTTTCGTATGGATTTGAAGCTAACTCGTTTGTTTCGCATGCTGTTGAAGCTAAATCAAGTATATCACAAGTATTTGAAGCAAAACCATTTGTTTGGCACGGATTTGATGATAACCCATCAAGTTCGCATTGATTTGAATTTAAATCATGTGCTTCGCGTGGATTTGAAGCTAACTCGTTGTTTCGCATGCAGTTGAATATAAGTCATGCATACCACAAGTATTTGAAGATAAACCATTTGATTCCCATGGATTTGAAGCTATGCCTTCTACTTCGCATTGATTTGGAGCTAAATCATGTGTTTCGCATGGATTTAAAGCTAACTCGTTTGTTTCGCATGCAGTTGAAGATAAGTAATGCATATCACAAGTATTTGAAGATAAACCATTTGATTCCCATGGATTTGAAGCTATGCATTCTTCTTCGCATTGATTTGAAGCTAAATCATGTATTTCGCATGGATTTGAAGCTAACTCGTTTGTTTCGCATGCTGTTGAAGCTAAATCATGTATATCACAAGTGTTTGAAGCTAAATCATTTGTTTCGCATGAATTCGAAGATAACCCTTCTACTTCGCATTGATTTGAAGCTAAATCATGTTTTTCGCATGGATTTGAAGCAAAGCCTTCTACTTCGCATAGATTTGGAGGTAAATCATGTGTTTCGCATGGGTTTAAAGCTAACTAGTTTGTTTCGCATGCAGCTGAAGCTAAATAATGTATATCACAAGTGTTTGAAGCTAAACCATTTGTTTTGCATGGATTCGAAGATAATCGTTCTACTTCGCATTGATTTGAAGCTAAATCATGTGTTTCGCATGGATTTGAAGCTAACTCGTTTGTTTCGCATGCAGTTGAAGCTAAATCATGTATATCACAAGTATTTGAAGCAAAACCTTTGTTTCGCATGAATTCGAAAATCAGCCTTCTGCGTCGCATTGATTTGGACCTAAATCATGTGTTTCGCATGGATTTGAAGCTATCTCGTTTATTTCGCATGCACTTGAAGCTGAACCATGTATATCACAAGTATTTGAAGCTAAACGGTTTGATTGGCATGGATTTGAAGCTAAGCCTTCTACTTCGCATTAAATTGAAGCTAAATCATGTGTTTCGCACGGATTTGATGCTAACACGTTTGTTTCGCATGCTGTTGAAGCTAAATCATGTATATCACAAGTATTTGAATCTAAACAATCTGTTTCGTGTGGATTCGGAGATCAGCCTTCTACTTCGCATTGATTTGAAACGAAATCATATGCTTAGCTTGGATTTGAAGCTAACTCGTTTGTTTGGCATGCTGTTGAAGCTAAATCATGTATATCACAAGTATTTGAAGCTAAAGCATTTGATTCCCATGGATTTGAAGCTATGCCTTCTACTTCGCTTGATTTGGAGCTAAATCATGTGTTTCAAATGGATTTGAAGCTAACTCGTTTGTTTCGCATGCTGTTGAAGCTAAATCATGTATATCACAAGTATTTGAATATGTACCATTTGATTAGCATGGATTCGAAGATCACCCCTCTTCTTCGCATTGATTTGAAGCTAAATCATGTGTTTCGCATGGATTTGAAGCTAACTCGTTTGTTCAGCATGCAGTTGAAGCAAAATCATGTATATCACAAGTGTTTGAAGCTAAACCATTTGTTTCGCATGGATTCAAAGATAATCCTTCTACTTCGCATTGATTTGAAGCTAAATCATGTGTTGCGCATGGATTTGAAGCTAAATCGTTTGTTTCGCATACAGTTGAAGCTAAATCATGTATATCACAAGTATTTGAAGCTAAACCATTTAATTCCCATGGATCCGAAGGTATGACTTCTACTTCGCATTGATTTGATGTTAAATCATATGTTTCGCATGGATCTGAAGCTATCTCGTTTGTTTCGCATGCACTTGAATATAAATCAAGTATATCACAAGTATTTGAAGCTAAATCGTTCGATTCGCATGGATTTGAAGCTAACTCGTTTGTTTCGCATGCAGTTGAAGCTAAATCATGTATATCACAAGTTTTTGAAGCAAAACCTTTGTTTCGCATGAATTCGAAAATCAGCCTTCTGCTTCGCATTGATTTGGACCTAAATCATGTGTTTCGCATGGATTTGAAGCTAACTCGTTTATTTCGCATGCACTTGAAGCTGAACCATGTATATCACAAGTATTTGAAGCTAAACCGTTTGATTGGCATGGATTTGAAGCTAAGCCTTCTACTTCGCATTGGTTTGAAGCTAAATCATTTGTTTCGCATGGATTTGAAGCTAACTCGTTTGTTTCGCATGCTGTTGAAACTAAATCATGTATATCACAAGTACTTGAAGCTAAACCATTTGATTCCCATGGATTTGTAGCTATGCCTTCTACTTCGCATTGATTTGGAGCTAAATCATGTGTTTCGCATGGATTTAAAGCTAACTCGTTGTTTCGCATGCAGTTGAAGCTAAATCATGTATATCACAAGTGATTGAAGCTAAACCATTTGTTTCGCATGGATTCGAAGATAACCCTTCTACTTCGCATTGATTTGAAGCTAAATCATGTGTTTCGCATGGATTTGAAGCAAAGCCTTCTACTTCGCATTGATTTGGAGTTAAATCATGTGTTTCGCATGGATTTAAAGCTAACTCGTTGTTTCGCAAGCAGTTGAAGCTAAATCATGTATATCACAAGTGTTTGAAGCTGAACCATTTGATTAGCATGGATTCGAATATCACCCCTCTTCTTCGCATTGATTTGAAGATAATCATGTGTTTCGCATGGATTTGAAGCTAACTCGTTTGTTTCGCATGCAGTTGAAGAAAAGTAATGCATATCACAAGTATTTGAAGATAAACCATTTGATTCCCATGGATTTGAAGCTATGCCTTCTTCTTCGCATTGATTTGAAGTTAAATCATGTTTTTCGCATGGATTTGAAGCTAACTCGTTGTTTCGCATGCAGTTGAAGCTAAATCATGTATAACACAAGTGTTTGAAGCTAAACCATTTGTTTCGCATGGATTCAAAGATAACCCTTCTACTTCGCATTGATTTGAAGCTAAATCATGTTTTTCGCATGGATTTGAAGCAAAGCCTTCTACTTGCATAGATTTGGAGTTAAATCATGTATTTCGCATGGGTTTAAAGCTAACTAGTTTGTTTCGCATGCAGCTGAAGCTAAATAATGTATATCACAAGTGTTTGAAGCTAAACCATTTGTTTTGCATGGATTCGAAGATAATCGTTCTACTTCGCATTGATTTGAAGCTAAATCATGTGTTTCGCATGGATTTGAAGCTAACTCGTTTGTTTCGCATGCAGTTGAAGCTAAATCATGTATATCACAAGTTTTTGAAGCAAAACCTTTGTTTCGCATGAATTCGAAAATCAGCCTTCTGCTTCGCATTGATTTGGACCTAAATCATGTGTTTCGCATGGATTTGAAGCTAACTCGTTTATTTCGCATGCACTTGAAGCTGAACCATGTATATCACAAGTATTTGAAGCTAAACCGTTTGATTGGCATGGATTTGAAGCTAAGCCTTCTACTTCGCATTAAATTGAAGCTAAATCATGTGTTTCGCACGGATTTGAAGCTAACACGTTTGTTTCGCATGCAGTTGAAGCTAAATCATGTATATCACAAGTATTTGAAGCTAAACCATTTGTTTCGCATGGATTCGAACATCGGCCTTCTGCTTCGCATTGATTTGATGTTAAATCATATGTTTCGTATGGATTTGAAGCTAACTCGTTTGTTTCGCATGCTGTTGAAGCTAAATCAAGTATATCACAAGTATTTGAAGCAAAACCATTTGTTTGGCACGGATTTGATGATAACCCATCAAGTTCGCATTGATTTGAATTTAAATCATGTGCTTCGCGTGGATTTGAAGCTAACTCGTTGTTTCGCATGCAGTTGAATATAAGTCATGCATACCACAAGTATTTGAAGATAAACCATTTGATTCCCATGGATTTGAAGCTATGCCTTCTACTTCGCATTGATTTGGAGCTAAATCATGTGTTTCGCATGGATTTAAAGCTAACTCGTTTGTTTCGCATGCAGTTGAAGATAAGTAATGCATATCACAAGTATTTGAAGATAAACCATTTGATTCCCATGGATTTGAAGCTATGCATTCTTCTTCGCATTGATTTGAAGCTAAATCATGTATTTCGCATGGATTTGAAGCTAACTCGTTTGTTTCGCATGCTGTTGAAGCTAAATCATGTATATCACAAGCGTTTGAAGCTAAATCATTTGTTTCGCATGAATTCGAAGATAACCCTTCTACTTCGCATTGATTTGAAGCTAAATCATGTTTTTCGCATGGATTTGAAGCAAAGCCTTCTACTTCGCATAGATTTGGAGTTAAATCATGTGTTTCGCATGGGTTTAAAGCTAACTAGTTTGTTTCGCATGCAGCTGAAGCTAAATAATGTATATCACAAGTGTTTGAAGCTAAACCATTTGTTTTGCATGGATTCGAAGATAATCGTTCTACTTCGCATTGATTTGAAGCTAAATCATGTGTTTCGCATGGATTTGAAGCTAACTCGTTTGTTTCGCATGCAGTTGAAGCTAAATCATGTATATCACAAGTATTTGAAGCAAAACCTTTGTTTCGCATGAATTCGAAAATCAGCCTTCTGCGTCGCATTGATTTGGACCTAAATCATGTGTTTCGCATGGATTTGAAGCTATCTCGTTTATTTCGCATGCACTTGAAGCTGAACCATGTATATCACAAGTATTTGAAGCTAAACGGTTTGATTGGCATGGATTTGAAGCTAAGCCTTCTACTTCGCATTAAATTGAAGCTAAATCATGTGTTTCGCACGGATTTGATGCTAACACGTTTGTTTCGCATGCTGTTGAAGCTAAATCATGTATATCACAAGTATTTGAATCTAAACAATCTGTTTCGTGTGGATTCGGAGATCAGCCTTCTACTTCGCATTGATTTGAAACGAAATCATATGCTTAGCTTGGATTTGAAGCTAACTCGTTTGTTTGGCATGCTGTTGAAGCTAAATCATGTATATCACAAGTATTTGAAGCTAAAGCATTTGATTCCCATGGATTTGAAGCTATGCCTTCTACTTCGCTTGATTTGGAGCTAAATCATGTGTTTCGCATGGATTTGAAGCTAACTCGTTTGTTTCGCATGCTGTTGAAGCTAAATCATGTATATCACAAGTATTTGAATATGTACCATTTGATTAGCATGGATTCGAAGATCACCCCTCTTCTTCGCATTGATTTGAAGCTAAATCGTGTGTTTCGCATGGATTTGAAGCTAACTCGTTTGTTCAGCATGCAGTTGAAGCAAAATCATGTATATCACAAGTGTTTGAAGCTAAACCATTTGTTTCGCATGGATTCAAAGATAATCCTTCTACTTCGCATTGATTTGAAGCTAAATCATGTGTTGCGCATGGATTTGAAGCTAAATCGTTTGTTTCGCATACAGTTGAAGCTAAATCATGTATATCACAAGTATTTGAAGCTAAACCATTTAATTCCCATGGATCCGAAGGTATGACTTCTACTTCGCATTGATTTGATGTTAAATCATATGTTTCGCATGGATCTGAAGCTATCTCGTTTGTTTCGCATGCACTTGAATATAAATCAAGTATATCACAAGTATTTGAAGCTAAATCGTTCGATTCGCATGGATTTGAAGCTAAGCCTTCTACCTCGCATTGATTTGAAGATAAATCATGTGTTTCGCATGGATTTGAAGCTAACTCGTTTGTTTCGCATGCAGCTGAAGCTAAATCATGTATATCACAAGTGTTTGAAGCTAAACCATTTGTTTTGCATGGATTCGAACATCAACCTTCTGCTTCGCATTGATTTGGACCTAAATCATGTGTTTCGTATGGATTTGAAGCTAACTCGTTTATTTCGCATGCACTTGAAGCTGAACCATGTATATCACAAGTATTTGAAGCTACACCGTTTGATTGGCATGGATTTGAAGCTAAGCCTTCTACTTCGCATTAAATTGAAGCTAAATCATGTGTTTCGCATGGATTTGAAGCTAATTCGTTTGTTCAGCATGCAGTTGAAGCAAAATCATGTATATCACAAGTATTTGAAGCTAAACCATTTGTTTCGCATTGATTCAAAGATCAGTCTTCCACTTCGCATTGATTTGAAGCTAAATCATGTGTTTCGCATGGATTTGAAGCTAACTCGTTTGTTTCGCATGCAGTTGATGCTGAATCATGTATATCACAAGTATTTGCAGCTAAACCATTTGTTTCGCATGGATTCGTAGATAAGCCTTCTACTTCGCATCGATTTGAAGCTAAATCATGTGTATCGCACGGTTTTTGAAGCTAACTCGTTTGTTTCGCATGCTGTTGAAGCTAAATCTTGTATATCACAAGTGTTTGAAGCTAAACCACTTGTTTCGCATGGATTCGAAGATAATCCTTCTTCTTCGCATTGGTTTGAAGCTAAATCATGTGTTTCGCATGGATTTGAAGCTAACTCGTTTGTTTCGCATGCTGTTGAAGCTAAATCATGTATATCACAAGTGTTTGAAGCTAACCATTTGTTTCCCATGGATTCGAAGATAACCCTTCTACTTCGCATTGGTTTGAAGCTAAATCATTTGTTTCGCATGGATTTGAAGCTAACTCGTTTGTTTCGCATGCTGTTGAAACTAAATCATGTATATCACAAGTACTTGAAACTAAACCATTTGATTCCCATGGATTTGTAGCTATGCCTTCTACTTCGCATTGATTTGGTGCTAAATCATGTGTTTCGCATGGATTTGAAGCTAACTCGTTTGTTCAGCATGCAGTTGAAGCAAAATCATGTATATCACAAGTGTTTGAAGCTAAACCATTTGTTTCGCATGGATTCAAAGATAATCCTTCTACTTCGCATTGATTTGAAGCTAAATCATGTGTTGCGCATGGATTTGAAGCTAAATCGTTTGTTTCGCATACAGTTGAAGCTAAATCATGTATATCACAAGTATTTGAAGCTAAACCATTTAATTCCCATGGATCCGAAGGTATGACTTCTACTTCGCATTGATTTGATGTTAAATCATATGTTTCGCATGGATCTGAAGCTATCTCGTTTGTTTCGCATGCACTTGAATATAAATCAAGTATATCACAAGTATTTGAAGCTAAATCGTTCGATTCGCATGGATTTGAAGCTAACTCGTTTGTTTCGCATGCAGTTGAAGCTAAATCATGTATATCACAAGTTTTTGAAGCAAAACCTTTGTTTCGCATGAATTCGAAAATCAGCCTTCTGCTTCGCATTGATTTGGACCTAAATCATGTGTTTCGCATGGATTTGAAGCTAACTCGTTTATTTCGCATGCACTTGAAGCTGAACCATGTATATCACAAGTATTTGAAGCTAAACCGTTTGATTGGCATGGATTTGAAGCTAAGCCTTCTACTTCGCATTGGTTTGAAGCTAAATCATTGTTTCGCATGGATTTGAAGCTAACTCGTTTGTTCGCATGCTGTTGAAACTAAATCATGTATATCACAAGTACTTGAAGCTAAACCTTTGATTCCCATGGATTTGTAGCTATGGCCTTCTACTTCGCATTGATTTGGAGCTAAATCATGTGTTTCGCATGGATTTAAAGCTAACTCGTTGTTTCGCATGCAGTTGAAGCTAAATCATGTATATCACAAGTGATTGAAGCTAAACCATTTGTTTCGCATGGATTCGAAGATAACCCTTCTACTTCGCATTGATTTGAAGCTAAATCATGTGTTTCGCATGGATTTGAAGCAAAGCCTTCTACTTCGCATTGATTGGAGTTAAATCATGTGTTTCGCATGGATTTAAAGCTAACTCGTTGTTTCGCAAGCAGTTGAAGCTAAATCATGTATATCACCAAGTGTTTGAAGCTGAACCATTTGATTAGACATGGATTCGAATATCACCCCTCTTCTTCGCATTGATTTGAAGATAATCATGTGTTTCGCATGGATTTGAAGCTAACTCGTTTGTTTCGCATGCAGTTGAAGAAAAGTAATGCATATCACAAGTATTTGAAGATAAACCATTTGATTCCCATGGATTTGAAGCTATGCCTTCTTCTTCGCATTGATTTGAAGTTAAATCATGTTTTTCGCATGGATTTGAAGCTAACTCGTTGTTTCGCATGCAGTTGAAGCTAAATCATGTATAACACAAGTGTTTGAAGCTAAACCATTTGTTTCGCATGGATTCAAAGATAACCCTTCTACTTCGCATTGATTTGAAGCTAAATCATGTTTTTCGCATGGATTTGAAGCAAAGCCTTCTACTTGCATAGATTTGAGTTAAATCATGTATTTCGCATGGGTTTAAAGCTAACTAGTTTGTTTCGCATGCAGCTGAAGCTAAATAATGTATATCACAAGTGTTTGAAGCTAAACCATTTGTTTTGCATGGATTCGAAGATAATCGTTCTACTTCGCATTGATTTGAAGCTAAATCATGTGTTTCGCATGGATTTGAAGCTAACTCGTTTGTTTCGCATGCAGTTGAAGCTAAATCATGTATATCACAAGTTTTTGAAGCAAAACCTTTGTTTCGCATGAATTCGAAAATCAGCCTTCTGCTTCGCATTGATTTGGACCTAAATCATGTGTTTCGCATGGATTTGAAGCTAACTCGTTTATTTCGCATGCACTTGAAAGCTGAACCATGTATATCACAAGTATTTGAAGCTAAACCGTTGATTGCATGGATTTGAAGCTAAGCCTTCTACTTCGCATTAAATTGAAGCTAAATCATGTGTTTCGCACGGATTTGAAGCTAACACGTTTGTTTCGCATGCAGTTGAAGCTAAATCATGTATATCACAAGTATTTGAAGCTAAACCATTTGTTTCGCATGGATTCGAACATCGGCCTTCTGCTTCGCATTGATTTGATTGTTAAATCATATGTTTCGTATGGATTTGAAGCTAACTCGTTTGTTTCGCATGCTGTTGAAGCTAAATCAAGTATATCACAAGTATTTGAAGCAAAACCATTTGTTTGGCACGGATTTGATGATAACCCATCAAGTTCGCATTGATTTGAATTTAAATCATGTGCTTCGCGTGGATTTGAAGCTAACTCGTTGTTTCGCATGCAGTTGAATATAAGTCATGCATACCACAAGTATTTGAAGATAAACCATTTGATTCCCATGGATTTGAAGCTATGCCTTCTACTTCGCATTGATTTGGAGCTAAATCATGTGTTTCGCATGGATTTAAAGCTAACTCGTTTGTTTCCGCATGCAGTTGAAGATAAGTAATGCATATCACAAGTATTTGAAGATAAACCATTTGATTCCCATGGATTTGAAGCTATGCATTCTTCTTCGCATTGATTTGAAGCTAAATCATGTATTTCGCATGGATTTGAAGCTAACTCGTTTGTTTCGCATGCTGTTGAAGCTAATCATGTATATCACAAGCGTTTGAAGCTAAATCATTTGTTTCGCATGAATTCGAAGATAACCCTTCTACTTCGCATTGATTTGAAGCTAAATCATGTTTTTCGCATGGATTTGAAGCAAAGCCTTCTACTTCGCATAGATTTGGAGTTAAATCATGTGTTTCGCATGGGTTTAAAGCTAACTAGTTTGTTTCGCATGCAGCTGAAGCTAAATAATGTATATCACAAGTGTTTGAAGCTAAACCATTTGTTTTGCATGGATTTCGAAGATAATCGTTCTACTTCGCATTGATTTGAAGCTAAATCATGTGTTTCGCATGGATTTGAAGCTAACTCGTTTGTTTCGCATGCAGTTGAAGCTAAATCATGTATATCACAAGTATTTGAAGCAAACCTTTGTTTCGCATGAATTCGAAAATCAGCCTTCTGCGTCGCATGATTTGGACCTAAATCATGTGTTTCGCATGGATTTGAAGCTATCTCGTTTATTTCGCATGCACTTGAAGCTGAACCATGTATATCACAAGTATTTGAAGCTAAACGGTTTGATTGGCATGGATTTGAAGCTAAGCCTTCTACTTCGCATTAAATTGAAGCTAAATCATGTGTTTCGCACGGATTTGATGCTAACACGTTTGTTTCGCATGCTGTTGAAGCTAATCATGTATATCACAAGTATTTGATCTAAACAATCTGTTTCGTGTGGATTCGGAGATCAGCCTTCTACTTCGCATTGATTTGAAACGAAATCATATGCTTAGCTTGGATTTGAAGCTAACTCGTTTGTTTGGCATGCTGTTGAAGCTAAATCATGTATATCACAAGTATTTGAAGCTAAAGCATTTGATTCCCATGGATTTGAAGCTATTGCCTTCTACTTCGCTTGATTTGGAGCTAATCATGTGTTTCGCATGGATTTGAAGCTAACTCGTTTGTTTCGCATGCTGTTGAAGCTAAATCATGTATATCACAAGTATTTGAATATGTACCATTTGATTAGCATGGATTCGAAGATCACCCCTCTTCTCTTCGCATTGATTTGAAGCTAATCGTGTGTTTCGCATGGATTTGAAGCTAACTCGTTTGTTCAGCATGCAGTTGAAGCAAAATCATGTATATCACAAGTGTTTGAAGCTAAACCATTTGTTTCGCATGGATTCAAAGATAATCCTTCTACTTCGCATTGATTTGAAGCTTAAATCATGTGTTGCGCATGGATTTGAAGCTAAATCGTTTGTTTCGCATACAGTTGAAGCTAAATCATGTATATCACAAGTATTTGAAGCTAAACCATTTAATTCCCATGGATCCGAAGGTATGACTTCTACTTCGCATTGATTTGATGTTAAATCATATGTTTCGCATGGATCTGAAGCTATCTCGTTTGTTTCGCATGCACTTGAATATAAATCAAGTATATCACAAGTATTTGAAGCTAAATCGTTCGATTCGCATGGATTTGAAGCTAAGCCTTCTACCTCGCATTTATTTGAAGATAAATCATGTGTTTCGCATGGATTTGAAGCTAACTCGTTTGTTTCGCATGCAGCTGAAGCTAAATCATGTATATCACAAGTGTTTGAAGCTAAACCATTTGTTTTGCATGGATTCGAACATCAACCTTCTGCTTCGCATTGATTTGGACCTAAATCATGTGTTTCGTATGGATTTGAAGCTAACTCGTTTATTTCGCATGCACTTGAAGCTGAACCATGTATATCACAAGTATTTGAAGCTAAACGGTTTGATTGGCATGGATTTGAAGCTAAGCCTTCTACTTCGCATTAAATTGAAGCTAAATCATGTGTTTCGCACGGATTTGATGCTAACACGTTTGTTTCGCATGCTGTTGAAGCTAAATCATGTATATCACAAGTATTTGAATCTAAACAATCTGTTTCGTGTGGATTCGGAGATCAGCCTTCTACTTCGCATTGATTTGAAACGAAATCATATGCTTAGCTTGGATTTGAAGCTAACTCGTTTGTTTGGCATGCTGTTGAAGCTAAATCATGTATATCACAAGTATTTGAAGCTAAAGCATTTGATTCCCATGGATTTGAAGCTATGCCTTCTACTTCGCTTGATTTGGAGCTAAATCATGTGTTTCGCATGGATTTGAAGCTAACTCGTTTGTTTCGCATGCTGTGAAGCTAAATCATGTATATCACAAGTATTTGAATATGTACCATTTGATTAGCATGATTCGAAGATCACCCCTCTTCTTCGCATTGATTTGAAGCTAAATCATGTGTTTCGCATGGATTTGAAGCTAACTCGTTTGTTCAGCATGCAGTTGAAGCAAAATCATGTATACACAAGTGTTTGAAGCTAAACCATTTGTTTCGCATGGATTCAAAGATAATCCTTCTACTTCGCATTGATTTGAAGCTAAATCATGTGTTGCGCATGGATTTGAAGCTAAATCGTTTGTTTCGCATACAGTTGAAGCTAAATCATGTATATCACAAGTATTTGAAGCTAAACCATTTGTTTCGCATGGATTCGAACATCGGCCTTCTGCTTTCGCATTGATTTGATGTTAAATCATATGTTTCGTATGGATTTGAAGCTAACTCGTTTGTTTCGCATGCTGTTGAAGCTAAATCAAGTATATCACAAGTATTTGAAGCAAAACCATTTATTTGGCACGGATTTGATGATAACCCATCAAGCTCGCATTGATTTGAATTTAAATCATGTGCTTCGCGTGGATTTGAAGCTAACTCGTTGTTTCGCATGCAGTTGAATATAAGTCATGCATACCACAAGTATTTGAATATTAACCATTTGATTCCCATGGATTTGAAGCTATGCATTCTTCTTCGCATTGATTTGAAGCTAAATCATGTATTTCGCATGGATTTGAAGCTAACTCGTTTGTTTCGCATGCTGTTGGAGCTAAATCATGTATATCACAAGTGTTTGAAGCTAAATCATTGTTTCGCATGAATTCGAAGATAACCCTTCTACTCGCATTGATTTGAAGCTAAATCATGTTTTCGCATGGATTGAAGCAAAGCCTTCTACTTCGCATAGATTTGGAGTTAAATCATGTGTTTCGCATGGGTTTAAAGCTAACTAGTTTGTTTCGCATGCAGCTGAAGCTAAATAATGTATATCACAAGTGTTTGAAGCTAAACCATTTGTTTTGCATGGATTCGAAGATAATCGTTCTACTTCGCATTGATTGAAGCTAAATCATGTGTTTCGCATGGATTTGAAGCTAACTCGTTTGTTTCGCATGCAGTTGAAGCTAAATCATGTATATCACAAGTATTTGAAGCAAAACCTTTGTTTCGCATGTATTCGAAAATCAGGCTTCTGCTTCGCATTGATTTGGACCTAAATCATGTGTTTCGCATGGATTTGAAGCTATCTCGTTTATTTCGCATGCACTTGAAGCTGAACCATGTATATCACAAGTATTTGAAGCTAAACCGTTTGATTGGCATGGATTTGAAGCTAAGCCTTCTACTTCGCATTAAATTGAAGCTAAATCATGTGTTTCGCACGGATTGATGCTAACACGTTTGTTTCGCATGCTGGTGAAGCTAAATCATGTATATCACAAGTATTTGAATCTAAACAATCTGTTTCGTGTGGATTCGGAGATCAGCCTTCTACTTCGCATTGATTTGAAACGAAATCATATGCTTAGCTTGGATTTGAAGCTAACTCGTTTGTTTTGCATGCTGTGAAGCTAAATCATGTATATCACAAGTATTTGAATATGTACCATTTGATTAGCATGGATTCGAAGATCACCCCTCTTCTTCGCATTGATTTGAAGCTAAATCATGTGTTTCGCATGGATTTGAAGCTAACTCGTTTGTTCAGCATGCAGTTGAAGCAAAATCATGTATATCACAAGTGTTTGAAGCTAAACCATTTGTTTCGTATGGATTCAAAGATAATCCTTCTACTTCGCATTGATTTGAAGCTAAATCATGTGTTGCGCATGGATTTGAAGCTAAATCGTTTGTTTCGCATACAGTTGAAGCTAAATCATGTATATCACAAGTATTTGAAGCTAAACCATTTAATTCCCATGGATCTGAAGGTATGACTTCTACTTCGCATTGATTTGATGTTAAATCATATGTTTCGCATGGATCTGAAGCTATCTCGTTTGTTTCGCATGCACTTGAATATAAATCAAGTATATCACAAGTATTTGAAGCTAAATCGTTCGATTCGCATGGATTTGAAGCTAAGCCTTCTACCTCGCATTGATTTGAAGATAAATCATGTGTT
>NW_027477855.1:0-53527 GCF_051020955.1 Megalopta genalis
TACACCTTCTACATCGCATTGATTTGCTGCTAAATCGTGTGGTTCGCTTGGCTTTGAAGCTAACTCGTTTGTTTCGCCTGCATTTGAAGCTATATCACTTATACCGCAAGCATCTGAAGCTAAATCATTGATTTCGCATGGATTTGAAGCTAAACCTTCTACATCGCATGGATTTGAAGCTAAACCTTCTACATCGCATGGATTTGAAGCTAAACCTTCTACATCGCATTGATTTGCTGCTAAATCATGTGTTTCGCATGGATTTAAGCTAACTCGTTTCTTTCGTCTGCATTTGAAACTATGTCACTTATATCGCAAGTATCTGGAGCTAAATCATTGGTTTCGCATGGATTTGAAGCTAAACCTTCTACATCGCATTGATTTGCTGCTAAATCATTTGTTTCGCATGGATTTTAAGCTAACTCGTTTGTTTCGTCTGCATTTGAAACTATGTTACTTACATCGCAAGTATCTGAAGTTAAATCATTGGTTTCGCATGGATTTGAAGCTAAACCTTCTACATCGCATTGATTTGCTGCTAAATCATGTGTTTCGCATGAATTTGAAGCTAACGCGTTTCTTTCGTCTGCATTTGAAACTATGTCACTTATATCGCAAATATCTGGAGCTAAATCATTGGTTTCGCATGGATTAGAAGCTAAACCTTCTACATCGCATTGATTTGTGCTACATCATGTGTTTCGCATGGATTTGAAGCTAATTCGTTATTGTTTTTCGTCTGCATATAAAGCTATGTCACTTATATGGCAAGTATCTGAAGCTAAATCATTGGTTTCGCATGGATTTGAAGCTAAACCTTCTTCATCGCATTGATCTGCTGCTAAATCATGGTTTTCGCTTGGATTTTGAAGGTAACTCGATTGCTTCGTCTGCATTTTAAGCTATATCACTTATATCCCAAATGTTTGAAGCTAAACCATTTGTTTCGCATGGATTTGAAGCTAAACCTTCTACATCGCATTGATTTGCTGCTAAATCATGTGTTTCGCATGGATTTAAGCTACCTCGTTTGTTTCGGCTGCATTTGAAACTATGTCACTTATATCGCAAGTATCTGGAGCTAAATCATTGGTTTCGCATGGATTTGATGCTAAACCTTCTACATCGCATTGATTTGCTGCTAAATCATGTGTTTCGCTTGGATTTGAAGCAAATTCGCTTGTTTCGTCTGCATATAAAGCTATGCCACTTATATTGCAAGTATCTGAAGCTAAATCATTGGCTTCGCATGGATTTGAAGCTAAACCTTCTACATCGCATTGATTTGCTGCTAAATCATGTGTTTCGCATGGATTTAAGCTAACTCGTTTGTTTCGTCTGCATATAAGGCTATGTCACTTATATCGAAAGTATCTGAAGCTAAATCATTGGTTTCGCATGGATTTGAAGCTAAACCTTCTACATCGCATTGATTTGCTGCTAAATCATGTGTATCGCATGGATTTTGAAGGTAACTCGATTGCTTCGTCTGCATTTTAAGCTATATCACTTGTATCCCAAATGTTTGAAGCTAAATCATTTGTTTCGCATGGATTTGAAGCTAAACCTTCTACATCGCATTGATTTGCTGCTACATCATGTGTTTCGCATGGATTTGAAGCTAATTCTTTTGTTTCGTCTGCATATAAAGCTATGTCACTTATATCGCAAGTATCTGAAGCTAAATCATTGGTTTCGCTTGGATTTGAAGCTACACCTTCTACATCGCATTGATTTGCTGCTAAATCATGTGTTTCGCATGGATTTAAGCTAACTCGTTTGTTTCGTCTGCATTTGAAACTATGTCACTTATATCGCAATTATCTGAAGTTAAATGATTGGTTTCGCATGGATTTGAAGCTAAACCTTCTACATCGCATTGATTTGCTGCTAAATCATGTGTTTCGCTTGGATTTGAAGCTAATTCGTTTGTTACGCATGCAGTTGAATCTAAATAACGTATATCACAAGTATTTGTAGCTGAACCATTTGTTTCGCATGGATTTAAAGCTAAACATTCTACATCGCATTGATTTGTTGCTAAATCATGTGTTTCGCATGGATTTGAAGCTAATTCGTTTGCTCCGTCTGCATATAAAGCTATGTTACTTATATCGCAAGTATCTGAGGCTAAATCATTGGTTTCGCATGGATTTGAAGCTACACCTTCTACATCGCATTGATTTGATGCTAAATCATGTGTTTCGCATGGATTTGAAGCTAATTCGTTTGTTTCGTCTGCATATAAAGCTATGTCACTTATATCGCAAGTATCTGAAGCTAAATCATTGGTTTCGCATGGATTTGAAGCTAAACCATCTACATCGCATTGATTTGTTGCTAAATCATGGGTATCGCATGGATTTGGAAGGTAACTCGATTGCTTCGTCTGCATTTTAAGCTATATCACTTATATTCCAAGTGTTTGAAGCTAAACCATTTGTTTCGCATGGATTTGAAGCTAAACCTTCTACATCGCATTGATTTCCTGCTAAATCATGTGTTTCGCATGGATTTAAGCTAACTCGTTTGTTTCGTCTGCATTTGAAACTATGTTACTTATAACGCAAGTATCTGAAGCTAAATCATTGGTTTCGCATGGATTTGAAGCTAAACCTTCTACATCGCATTGATTTGCTGCTAAATCATGTGTTTCGCATGGATTTAAGCTAACTCGTTTGTTTTGTCTGCATTTGAAACTATGTCACTTATATCGCAAGTATCTGAAGCTAAATCAATGGTTTCGCATGGATTTGAAGCTAAACCTTCTACATCGCATTGATTTGCAGCTAAATCATGTGTATCGCATGGATTTTGAAGCCAACTCTTTTTTTTTCGTCTGCCATTGAAGCTATATCACTTATAACCCAAGTGTTTGAAGCTAAATCATTTGTTTCGCATGGATTTTGAAGCTAATCTTTCTACATCGCATTGATTTGCAGCTAAAGCATGTTTTTCGCATGGATTTTGAAGCTAATCCTTCTACATCGCATTGATTTGCAGCTAAATCATGTGTTTCGCAAGGATTTGAAGCTAACTCGATTGTTTCCCCTGCATTTGAAACTATATGACTTATATCGCAAGTATCTGATGCTAAATCATTTGTTCCGCATGAAATTGAGGCTAAGACTTCTACATCGCATTGATTTGCAACTAAAACTTGTGTTTCGCATGGACTTGAAGCTAAAACATTTGTTCCCCTTTCATTTGAAGCTATATCACTTATATCGCAAGTATCTCATGCTAAATCATTTGTGTCGCATGGATTTCAAGCTAACACGTTTGTTTCGTCTGCATTTGAAGCTATATCACTTATATCCCAAGTTTTTGAAGCTAAATCATTTGTTTCGCATGGATTTTGAAGCTAAACCTTCTACATCGCATTGATTTGCTGCTAAATCATGTGTTTCGCTTGGATTTGAAGCTAATTCGTTTGTTTCGTCTGCATTTGAAACTATGTCACTTATATCGCAAGTATGTCAAGTTAAATCATTGATTTCGCATGGTTTTGAAGCTAAACCTTCTACATCGCATTGATTTGCTGCTAAATCATGTGTTTCGCTTGGATTTCAAGCTAATTCGTTTGTTTCGTCTGCATATCAAGCTATGTCACTTATATTGCAAGTATCTGAAGCTAAATCATTGGCTTCGCATGGATTTGAAGCTAAACCTTCTACATCGCATTGATTTGCAGTTCAATCATATGTTTCGCATGGATTTGAAGCTAACTCGTCTGTTTCGTCTGCATTTGAAGCTATTTCACTTATATCCCAAGTGATTGAAGCTAAATGATGTGTTTAGCATGGATTTGTAGCTGAACCTTCTACATCGCATTGATTTGCAGCTAAATCATGTACTTCGCATGGATTTGAAGGTAAATCATTTGTCTCGCACGAATATGAAGCTAAAAGATGTGCTTCGCTTGAATTTTAAGCTATATCATGTGTTTCGCATGGAATTGAAGGTAACTTGTTTCGCCTGCATTTGTAGCTATATCACTTGAATCGCAAGTATTTGAAAAAAAATCATTTGTTTCGAATGGATTTGAAGCTAACTCGTTTATTTCGCCTGCAGTTGAATCTATATCTCTTATATTGCAAGTATCTGAATCTAAATCATTTGTTTCGCATGGATTTGAAGCTAAACCTTCTACACCGCATTGATTTGCAGCTAAATCATGCGTTGTGCATGGATTTGGAGCTAATTCGTTTGTTTCTCCTGCATTTGAAACTATAACACTTATATCGCAAGTATCTGATGCTAAATCATTTGTTCCGCATGAAATTGAAGGAAGCCTTCTACTTCGCATTGATTTGAAGCTAAATCATGTGTATCGCATGGATTTTGAAGCCAACTCTTTTTTTTCGTCTGCATTTGAAGCTATATCACTTATAACCCAAGTGTTTGAAGCTAAATCATTTGTTTCGCATGGATTTTGAAGCTAATCTTTCTACATCGCACTGATTTGCAGCTAAAGCATGTTTTTCGCATGGATTTTGAAGCTAATCCTTCTACATCGCATTGATTTGCAGCTAAATCATGTGTTTCGCAAGGATTTGAAGCTAACTCGATTGTTTCCCCTGCATTTGAAACTATATGACTTATATCGCAAGTATCTGATGCTAAATCATTTGTTCCGCATGAAATTGAGGCTAAGCCTTCTACATCGCATTGATTTGAAGCTATATCATGTGTATCGCATGGATTTTGAAGCTAACTCGGTTGTTTCGTCTGCATTTGATACTATATCACTTATATCACAAGTATCTGAACCTAAATCATATGTTTCGCATGGATTTGAAGCTAAGCCTTCTATATCGCATGTATTTAAAGCTAAATGATGTGTATCGCATTGATTTTGATGCTAACTCGTTCGTTTCGCCTGCAATTGATGCTATAACATTTATATCGCAAGTATCTGAAGCTAAGTCATTTGTTTCGCAAGGATTTGAAGTTAAACCTTCTACATCGCATTGATTTGCAACTAAATCATGTGTTTCTCATGGATTTTGAAGCTAACGCCACTGTTTCCCCGGCATTTGATACTATATCACTTATATCGCAAGTATTTGATGCTAAATCATTTGTTTCGCATGGATTTGAAGCTAACACGTTTGTTTCGTCTGCATGTGAAGCTATATCACTTATATCCCGAGTATTTGAAGCTACATCAGTTGTTTCGCATGGATTCGAAGCTAAACCTTCTACATCGCATTGATTTGCAGTTCAATCATGTGTTTCGCATGGATTTGAAGCTAACACATCTGTTTCGTCTGCTTTTGAAGCTTTCTTCACTTATATCCCAAGTGATTGAAGCTACGTGATGTGTTTGGCATGGATTTGTAGCTAAACATTCTACATCGCATTGATTTGCATTTCAATCATGTGTTTCGCATGGATTTGAAGCTATCTCGTTTCTTTCGGCTGCATTTGAAGCTATATCACTTATATCGCAAGTCTCTGATGCTAAATGATTTGTTTCGCATGGATTCGAAGCTAAAGCTTCTACATCGCATTGATTTGCAGTTCAATCATGTGTTTCGCATGGATTTGAAGCTAAACCTTCTAAATCGCATTGATTTGAAGCTAAATCATGTGAATCGCTTGGCATTGAAGCTAACTCGTTTGTTTCGCCTGCATTTGAAGCTATATCACTTGTATCGTATGTATTTGAAGAAAAATCATTTGGTTCGCATGGATTTGAAGCTAAACCTTCTACATCGCATTGATTTGCTGCTAAATCATGTGTTTCGCATGGATTTAAGCTAACTCGTTTGTTTTGTCTGCATTTGAAACTATGTCACTTATATCGCAAGTATCTGAAGCTAAATCAATGGTTTCGCATGGATTTGAAGCTAAACCTTCTACATCGCATTGATTTGCAGCTAAATCATGTGTTTCGCACGGATTTAAGCTAACACGTTTGTTTCGTCTGCATTTGAAACTATGTCACTTATATCGCAAGTATCTGAAGCTAAATCATTGGTTTCGCATGGATTTGAAGCTAAACATACTACATCGCATTGATTTGCTGCTAAATCATGTGTTTCGCATGGATTTGAATCTAACTCGTTTGTTTCGCCTGCATTTGAAGCTACACCGCTTATATCACAAGTATCTGATGCTAAATCATTGGTTTCGCATGGATTTAAAGCTAAACCTTCAAAATCGCATTGATTTGAAGATAAATCATGTGATTCACTTGGCTTTGAAGCTAACTCGTTTGTCTCCCCTGCAGTTGAATCTATATCACTTATATTGCAAGTATTTGAAGCTAAATCATTTGTTCCGCATGGATTTGATGCTAAACCTTCTACATCGCATTAATTTGCTGCTAAATCATGTGTTTCGCATGGATTTGAAGCTAATTCTTTTGTTTCGTCTGCATATAAAGCTATGTCACTTATATCGCAAGTATCTGAAGCTAAATCATTGGTTTCGCTTGGATTTGAAGCTACACCTTCTACATCGCATTGATTTGCTGCTAAATCATGTGTTTCGCATGGATTAAAGCTAACTCGTTTGTTTCGTCTGCATTTGAAACTATGTCACTTATATTGCAAGTATCTGAAGCTAAATCATTGGTTTCGCATGGATTTGAAGCTAAACTTTCTACATCGCATTGATTTGTAGCTAAATCATGTGTTTCGCATGGATTTGAAGCTAATTCGTTTGTTTCGTCTGCATATAAGGCTATGTCACTTATATCGAAAGTATCTGAAGCTAAATCATTGGTTTCGCATGGATTTGAAGCTAAACCTTCTACATCGCATTGATTTGCTGCTAAATCATGTGTTTCGCATGGACTTAAGCTAACTCGGTTGTTTCGTCTGCATTTGAAACTATGTCACTTATATCGCAAGTATCTGAAGCTAAATCATTGGTTTCGCATGGATTTGAAGCTAAACCTTCTACATCGCATTGATTTGCTGCTAAATCATGTGTATCGCATGGATTTTGAAGGTAACTCGATTGCTTCGTCTGCATTTTAAGCTATATCACTTGTATCCCAAATGTTTGAAGCTAAATCATTTGTTTCGCATGGATTTGAAGCTAAACCTTCTACATCGCATTGATTTGCTGCTACATCATGTGTTTCGCATGGATTTGAAGCTAATTCTTTTGTTTCGTCTGCATATAAAGCTATGTCACTTATATCGCAAGTATCTGAAGCTAAATCACTGGTTTCGCTTGGATTTGAAGCTACACCTTCTACATCGCATTGATTTGCTGCTAAATCATGTGATTCGCTTGACATTGAAGCTAACTCGTTTGTTTCGTCTGCATTTGAAACTGTGTCACATATATCGCAAGTATCTGAACCTAAATCATTGGTTTCGCATGGATTTGAAGCTAAACTTTCTACATCGCATTGATTTGTAGCTAAATCATGTGTTTCGCATGGATTTGAAGCTAATTCTTTTGTTTCGTCTGCATATAAAGCTATGTCACTTATATCGCAAGTATCTGAAGCTAAATCATTGGTTTCGCTTGGATTTGAAGCTACACCTTCTACATCGCATTGATTTGCTGCTAAATCGTGTGGTTCGCTTGGCTTTGAAGCTAACTCGTTTGTTTCGCCTGCATTTGAAGCTATATCACTTATACCGCAAGCATCTGAAGCTAAATCATTGATTTCGCATGGATTTGAAGCTAAACCTTCTACATCGCATGGATTTGAAGCTAAACCTTCTACATCGCATGGATTTGAAGCTAAACCTTCTACATCGCATTGATTTGCTGCTAAATCATGTGTTTCGCATGGATTTAAGCTAACTCGTTTCTTTCGTCTGCATTTGAAACTATGTCACTTATATCGCAAGTATCTGAAGCTAAGTCATTTGTTTCGCAAGGATTTGAAGTTAAACCTTCTACATCGCATTGATTTGCAACTAAATCATGTGTTTCTCATGGATTTTGAAGCTAACGCCACTGTTTCCGCGGCATTTGATACTATATCACTTATATCGCAAGTATTTGATGCTAAATCATTTGTTTCGCATGGATTTGAAGCTAACACGTTTGTTTCGTCTGCATGTGAAGCTATATCACTTATATCCCGAGTATTTGAAGCTACATCAGTTGTTTCGCATGGATTCGAAGCTAAACCTTCTACATCGCATTGATTTGCAGTTCAATCATGTGTTTCGCATGGATTTGAAGCTAACACATCTGTTTCGTCTGCTTTTGAAGCTTTTTCACTTATATCCCAAGTGATTGAAGCTACGTGATGTGTTTGGCATGGATTTGTAGCTAAACATTCTACATCGCATTGATTTGCATTTCAATCATGTGTTTCGCATGGATTTGAAGCTATCTCGTTTCTTTCGGCTGCATTTGAAGCTATATCACTTATATCGCAAGTCTCTGATGCTAAATGATTTGTTTCGCATGGATTCGAAGCTAAAGCTTCTACATCGCATTGATTTGCAGTTCAATCATGTGTTTCGCATGGATTTGAAGCTAAACCTTCTAAATCGCATTGATTTGAAGCTAAATCATGTGAATCGCTTGGCATTGAAGCTAACTCGTTTGTTTCGCCTGCATTTGAAGCTATATCACTTGTATCGTATGTATTTGAAGAAAAATCATTTGGTTCGCATGGATTTGAAGCTAAACCTTCTACATCGCATTGATTTGCTGCTAAATCATGTGTTTCGCATGGATTTAAGCTAACTCGTTTGTTTTGTCTGCATTTGAAACTATGTCACTTATATCGCAAGTATCTGAAGCTAAATCAATGGTTTCGCATGGATTTGAAGCTAAACCTTCTATATCGCATTGATTTGCAGCTAAATCATGTGTTTCGTACGGATTTAAGCTAACACGTTTGTTTCGTCTGCATTTGAAACTATGTCACTTATATCGCAAGTATCTGAAGCTAAATCATTGGTTTCGCATGGATTTGAAGCTAAACATACTACATCGCATTGATTTGCTGCTAAATCATGTGTTTCGCATGGATTTGAATCTAACTCGTTTGTTTCGCCTGCATTTGAAGCTACACCGCTTATATCACAAGTATCTGATGCTAAATCATTGGTTTCGCATGGATTTAAAGCTAAACCTTCAAAATCGCATTGATTTGAAGATAAATCATGTGATTCACTTGGCGTTGATGCTAACTCGTTTGTCTCCCCTGCAGTTGAATCTATATCACTTATATTGCAAGTATTTGAAGCTAAATCATTTGTTCCGCATGGATTTGATGCTAAACCTTCTACATCGCATTAATTTGCTGCTAAATCATGTGTTTCGCATGGATTTGAAGCTAATTCTTTTGTTTCGTCTGCATATAAAGCTATGTCACTTATATCGCAAGTATCTGAAGCTAAATCATTGGTTTCGCTTGGATTTGAAGCTACACCTTCTACATCGCATTGATTTGCTGCTAAATCATGTGTTTCGCATGGATTAAAGCTAACTCGTTTGTTTCGTCTGCATTTGAAACTATGTCACTTATATTGCAAGTATCTGAAGCTAAATCATTGGTTTCGCATGGATTTGAAGCTAAACTTTCTACATCGCATTGATTTGTAGCTAAATCATGTGTTTCGCATGGATTTGAAGCTAATTCGTTTGTTTCGTCTGCATATAAGGCTATGTCACTTATATCGAAAGTATCTGAAGCTAAATCATTGGTTTCGCATGGATTTGAAGCTAAACCTTCTACATCGCATTGATTTGCTGCTAAATCATGTGTTTCGCATGGACTTAAGCTAACTCGGTTGTTTCGTCTGCATTTGAAACTATGTCACTTATATCGCAAGTATCTGAAGCTAAATCATTGGTTTCGCATGGATTTGAAGCTAAACCTTCTACATCGCATTGATTTGCTGCTAAATCATGTGTATCGCATGGATTTTGAAGGTAACTCGATTGCTTCGTCTGCATTTTAAGCTATATCACTTGTATCCCAAATGTTTGAAGCTAAATCATTTGTTTCGCATGGATTTGAAGCTAAACCTTCTACATCGCATTGATTTGCTGCTACATCATGTGTTTCGCATGGATTTGAAGCTAATTCTTTTGTTTCGTCTGCATATAAAGCTATGTCACTTATATCGCAAGTATCTGAAGCTAAATCATTGGTTTCGCTTGGATTTGAAGCTACACCTTCTACATCGCATTGATTTGCTGCTAAATCATGTGATTCGCTTGACATTGAAGCTAACTCGTTTGTTTCGTCTGCATTTGAAACTGTGTCACATATATCGCAAGTATCTGAACCTAAATCATTGGTTTCGCATGGATTTGAAGCTAAACTTTCTACATCGCATTGATTTGTAGCTAAATCATGTGTTTCGCATGGATTTGAAGCTAATTCTTTTGTTTCGTCTGCATATAAAGCTATGTCACTTATATCGCAAGTATCTGGAGCTAAATCATTGGTTTCGCTTGGATTTGAAGCTACACCTTCTACATCGCATTGATTTGCTGCTAAATCGTGTGGTTCGCTTGGCTTTGAAGCTAACTCGTTTGTTTCGCCTGCATTTGAAGCTATATCACTTATACCGCAAGCATCTGAAGCTAAATCATTGATTTCGCATGGATTTGAAGCTAAACCTTCTACATCGCATGGATTTGAAGCTAAACCTTCTACATCGCATGGATTTGAAGCTAAACCTTCTACATCGCATTGATTTGCTGCTAAATCATGTGTTTCGCATGGATTTAAGCTAACTCGTTTCTTTCGTCTGCATTTGAAACTATGTCACTTATATCGCAAGTATCTGGAGCTAAATCATTGGTTTCGCATGGATTTGAAGCTAAACCTTCTACATCGCATTGATTTGCTGCTAAATCATTTGTTTCGCATGGATTTTAAGCTAACTCGTTTGTTTCGTCTGCATTTGAAACTATGTTACTTACATCGCAAGTATCTGAAGTTAAATCATTGGTTTCGCATGGATTTGAAGCTAAACCTTCTACATCGCATTGATTTGCTGCTAAATCATGTGTTTCGCATGAATTTGAAGCTAACCCGTTTCTTTCGTCTGCATTTGAAACTATGTCACTTATATCGCAAATATCTGGTGCTAAATCATTGGTTTCGCATGGATTTGAAGCTAAACCTTCTACATCGCATTGATTTGGTGCTACATCATGTGTTTCGCATGGATTTGAAGCTAATTCGTTTGTTTCGTCTGCATATAAAGCTATGTCACTTATATGGCAAGTATCTGAAGCTAAATCATTGGTTTCGCATGGATTTGAAGCTAAACCTTCTTCATCGCATTGATCTGCTGCTAAATCATGGTTTTCGCTTGGATTTTGAAGGTAACTCGATTGCTTCGTCTGCATTTTAAGCTATATCACTTATATCCCAAATGTTTGAAGCTAAACCATTTGTTTCGCATGGATTTGAAGCTAAACCTTCTACATCGCATTGATTTGCTGCTAAATCATGTGTTTCGCATGGATTTAAGCTACCTCGTTTGTTTCGGCTGCATTTGAAACTATGTCACTTATATCGCAAGTATCTGGAGCTAAATCATTGGTTTCGCATGGATTTGATGCTAAACCTTCTACATCGCATTGATTTGCTGCTAAATCATGTGTTTCGCTTGGATTTGAAGCTAATTCGCTTGTTTCGTCTGCATATAAAGCTATGCCACTTATATTGCAAGTATCTGAAGCTAAATCATTGGCTTCGCATGGATTTGAAGCTAAACCTTCTACATCGCATTGATTTGCTGCTAAATCATGTGTTTCGCATGGATTTAAGCTAACTCGTTTGTTTCGTCTGCATTTGAAACTATGTCACTTATATCGCAATTATCTGAAGTTAAATCATTGGTTTCGCATGGATTTGAAGCTAAACCTTCTACATCGCATTGATTTGCTGCTAAATCATGTGTTTCGCTTGGATTTGAAGCTAATTCGTTTGTTACGCATGCAGTTGAATCTAAATAACGTATATCACAAGTATTTGTAGCTGAACCATTTGTTTCGCATGGATTTAAAGCTAAACCTTCTACATCGCATTGATTTGTTGCTAAATCATGTGTTTCGCATGGATTTGAAGCTAATTCGTTTGCTCCGTCTGCATATAAAGCTATGTTACTTATATCGCAAGTATCTGAGGCTAAATCATTGGTTTCGCATGGATTTGAAGCTACACCTTCTACATCGCATTGATTTGATGCTAAATCATGTGTTTCGCATGGATTTGAAGCTAATTCGTTTGTTTCGTCTGCATATAAAGCTATGTCACTTATATCGCAAGTATCTGAAGCTAAATCATTGGTTTCGCATGGATTTGAAGCTAAACCTTCTACATCGCATTGATTTGTTGCTAAATCATGGGTATCGCATGGATTTGGAAGGTAACTCGATTGCTTCGTCTGCATTTTAAGCTATATCACTTATATTCCAAATGTTTGAAGCTAAACCATTTGTTTCGCATGGATTTGAAGCTAAACCTTCTACATCGCATTGATTTCCTGCTAAATCATGTGTTTCGCATGGATTTAAGCTAACTCGTTTGTTTCGTCTGCATTTGAAACTATGTTACTTATAACGCAAGTATCTGAAGCTAAATCATTGGTTTCGCATGGATTTGAAGCTAAACCTTCTACATCGCATTGATTTGTTGCTACATCATGTGTCTCGCCTGAATTTGAATCTAAACCATGTGTTTCGCATGAATTTGAACCGAAATCTTGTCTTTCGCATGCATTTGAACCTATATCACTTGTATCGCAAGTATCTGAAGCTAAATCATTTGTTTCGCATGGATTTGAAGCTAATTCGTTTGCTCCGTCTGCATATAAAGCTATGTTACTTATATCGCAAGTATCTGAGGCTAAATCATTGGTTTCGCATGGATTTGAAGCTACACCTTCTACATCGCATTGATTTGTTGCTAAATCATGTGTTTCGCATGGATTTGAAGCTAATTCGTTTGCTCCGTCTGCATATAAAGCTATGTTACTTATATCGCAAGTATCTGAGGCTAAATCATTGGTTTCGCATGGATTTGAAGCTACACCTTCTACATCGCATTGATTTGATGCTAAATCATGTGTTTCGCATGGATTTGAAGCTAATTCGTTTGTTTCGTCTGCATATAAAGCTATGTCACTTATATCGCAAGTATCTGAAGCTAAATCATTGGTTTCGCATGGATTTGAAGCTAAACCTTCTACATCGCATTGATTTGTTGCTAAATCATGGGTATCGCATGGATTTGGAAGGTTAACTCGATTGCTTCGTCTGCATTTTAAGCTATATCACTTATATTCCAAATGTTTGAAGCTAAACCATTTGTTTCGCATGGATTTGAAGCTAAACCTTCTACATCGCATTGATTTCCTGCTAAATCATGTGTTTCGCATGGATTTAAGCTAACTCGTTTGTTTCGTCTGCATTTGAAACTGTGTCACTTATATCGCAATTATCTGAAGTTAAATCATTGGTTTCGCATGGATTTGAAGCTAAACCTTCTACATCGCATTGATTTGCTGCTAAATCATGTGTTTCGCTTGGATTTGAAGCTAATTCGTTTGTTACGCATGCAGTTGAATCTAAATAACGTATATCACAAGTATTTGTAGCTGAACCATTTGTTTCGCATGGATTTAAAGCTAAACCTTCTACATCGCATTGATTTGTTGCTAAATCATGTGTTTCGCATGGATTTGAAGCTAATTCGTTTGCTCCGTCTGCATATAAAGCTATGTTACTTATATCGCAAGTATCTGAGGCTAAATCATTGGTTTCGCATGGATTTGAAGCTACACCTTCTACATCGCATTGATTTGATGCTAAATCATGTGTTTCGCATGGATTTGAAGCTAATTCGTTTGTTTCGTCTGCATATAAAGCTATGTCACTTATATCGCAAGTATCTGAAGCTAAATCATTGGTTTCGCATGGATTTGAAGCTAAACCTTCTACATCGCATTGATTTGTTGCTAAATCATGGGTATCGCATGGATTTGGAAGGTAACTCGATTGCTTCGTCTGCATTTTAAGCTATATCACTTATATTCCAAATGTTTGAAGCTAAACCATTTGTTTCGCATGGATTTGAAGCTAAACCTTCTACATCGCATTGATTTCCTGCTAAATCATGTGTTTCGCATGGATTTAAGCTAACTCGTTTGTTTCGTCTGCATTTGAAACTATGTTACTTATAACGCAAGTATCTGAAGCTAAATCATTGGTTTCGCATGGATTTGAAGCTAAACCTTCTACATCGCATGGATTTGAAGCTAAACCTTCTACATCGCATGGATTTGAAGCTAAACCTTCTACATCGCATTGATTTGCTGCTAAATCATGTGTTTCGCATGGATTTGAAGCTAATTCTTTTGTTTCGTCTGCATATAAAGCTATGTCACTTATATCGCAAGTATCTGAAGCTAAATCATTGGTTTCGCTTGGATTTGAAGCTACACCTTCTACATCGCATTGATTTGCTGCTAAATCGTGTGGTTCGCTTGGCTTTGAAGCTAACTCGTTTGTTTCGCCTGCATTTGAAGCTATATCACTTATACCGCAAGCATCTGAAGCTAAATCATTGATTTCGCATGGATTTGAAGCTAAACCTTCTACATCGCATGGATTTGAAGCTAAACCTTCTACATCGCATGGATTTGAAGCTAAACCTTCTACATCGCATTGATTTGCTGCTAAATCATGTGTTTCGCATGGATTTAAGCTAACTCGTTTCTTTCGTCTGCATTTGAAACTATGTCACTTATATCGCAAGTATCTGGAGCTAAATCATTGGTTTCGCATGGATTTGAAGCTAAACCTTCTACATCGCATTGATTTGCTGCTAAATCATTTGTTTCGCATGGATTTTAAGCTAACTCGTTTGTTTCGTCTGCATTTGAAACTATGTTACTTACATCGCAAGTATCTGAAGTTAAATCATTGGTTTCGCATGGATTTGAAGCTAAACCTTCTACATCGCATTGATTTGCTGCTAAATCATGTGTTTCGCATGAATTTGAAGCTAACCCGTTTCTTTCGTCTGCATTTGAAACTATGTCACTTATATCGCAAATATCTGGAGCTAAATCATTGGTTTCGCATGGATTTGAAGCTAAACCTTCTACATCGCATTGATTTGGTGCTACATCATGTGTTTCGCATGGATTTGAAGCTAATTCGTTTGTTTCGTCTGCATATAAAGCTATGTCACTTATATGGCAAGTATCTGAAGCTAAATCATTGGTTTCGCATGGATTTGAAGCTAAACCTTCTTCATCGCATTGATCTGCTGCTAAATCATGGTTTTCGCTTGGATTTTGAAGGTAACTCGATTGCTTCGTCTGCATTTTAAGCTATATCACTTATATCCCAAATGTTTGAAGCTAAACCATTTGTTTCGCATGGATTTGAAGCTAAACCTTCTACATCGCATTGATTTGCTGCTAAATCATGTGTTTCGCATGGATTTAAGCTACCTCGTTTGTTTCGGCTGCATTTGAAACTATGTCACTTATATCGCAAGTATCTGGAGCTAAATCATTGGTTTCGCATGGATTTGATGCTAAACCTTCTACATCGCATTGATTTGCTGCTAAATCATGTGTTTCGCTTGGATTTGAAGCTAATTCGCTTGTTTCGTCTGCATATAAAGCTATGCCACTTATATTGCAAGTATCTGAAGCTAAATCATTGGCTTCGCATGGATTTGAAGCTAAACCTTCTACATCGCATTGATTTGCTGCTAAATCATGTGTTTCGCATGGATTTAAGCTAACTCGTTTGTTTCGTCTGCATTTGAAACTATGTCACTTATATCGCAATTATCTGAAGTTAAATCATTGGTTTCGCATGGATTTGAAGCTAAACCTTCTACATCGCATTGATTTGCTGCTAAATCATGTGTTTTGCTTGGATTTGAAGCTAATTCGTTTGTTACGCATGCAGTTGAATCTAAATAACGTATATCACAAGTATTTGTAGCTGAACCATTTGTTTCGCATGGATTAAAGCTAAACCTTCTACATCGCATTGATTTGTTGCTAAATCATGTGTTTCGCATGGATTTGAAGCTAATTCGTTTGCTCCGTCTGCATATAAAGCTATGTTACTTATATCGCAAGTATCTGAGGCTAAATCATTGGTTTCGCATGGATTTGAAGCTACACCTTCTACATCGCATTGATTTGATGCTAAATCATGTGTTTCGCATGGATTTGAAGCTAATTCGTTTGTTTCGTCTGCATATAAAGCTATGTCACTTATATCGCAAGTATCTGAAGCTAAATCATTGGTTTCGCATGGATTTGAAGCTAAACCTTCTACATCGCATTGATTTGTTGCTAAATCATGGGTATCGCATGGATTTGGAAGGTAACTCGATTGCTTCGTCTGCATTTTAAGCTATATCACTTATATTCCAAATGTTTGAAGCTAAACCATTTGTTTCGCATGGATTTGAAGCTAAACCTTCTACATCGCATTGATTTCCTGCTAAATCATGTGTTTCGCATGGATTTAAGCTAACTCGTTTGTTTCGTCTGCATTTGAAACTATGTTACTTATAACACAAGTATCTGAAGCTAAATCATTGGTTTCGCATGGATTTGAAGCTAAACCTTCTACATCGCATTGATTTGTTGCTACATCATGTGTCTCGCCTGAATTTGAATCTAAACCATGTGTTTCGCATGAATTTGAACCGAAATCTTGTCTTTCGCATGCATTTGAACCTATATCACTTGTATCGCAAGTATCTGAAGCTAAATCATTTGTTTCGCATGGATTTGAAGCTAATTCGTTTGCTCCGTCTGCATATAAAGCTATGTTACTTATATCGCAAGTATCTGAGGCTAAATCATTGGTTTCGCATGGATTTGAAGCTACACCTTCTACATCGCATTGATTTGTTGCTAAATCATGTGTTTCGCATGGATTTGAAGCTAATTCGTTTGCTCCGTCTGCATATAAAGCTATGTTACTTATATCGCAAGTATCTGAGGCTAAATCATTGGTTTCGCATGGATTTGAAGCTACACCTTCTACATCGCATTGATTTGATGCTAAATCATGTGTTTCGCATGGATTTGAAGCTAATTCGTTTGTTTCGTCTGCATATAAAGCTATGTCACTTATATCGCAAGTATCTGAAGCTAAATCATTGGTTTCGCATGGATTTGAAGCTAAACCTTCTACATCGCATTGATTTGTTGCTAAATCATGGGTATCGCATGGATTTGGAAGGTAACTCGATTGCTTCGTCTGCATTTTAAGCTATATCACTTATATTCCAAATGTTTGAAGCTAAACCATTTGTTTCGCATGGATTTGAAGCTAAACCTTCTACATCGCATTGATTTCCTGCTAAATCATGTGTTTCGCATGGATTTAAGCTAACTCGTTTGTTCCGTCTGCATTTGAAACTATGTCACTTATATCGCAATTATCTGAAGTTAAATCATTGGTTTCGCATGGATTTGAAGCTAAACCTTCTACATCGCATTGATTTGCTGCTAAATCATGTGTTTCGCTTGGATTTGAAGCTAATTCGTTTGTTACGCATGCAGTTGAATCTAAATAACGTATATCACAAGTATTTGTAGCTGAACCATTTGTTTCGCATGGATTTAAAGCTAAACCTTCTACATCGCATTGATTTGCTGCTAAATCATGTGTTTCGCATGAATTTGAAGCTAACCCGTTTCTTTCGTCTGCATTTGAAACTATGTCACTTATATCGCAAATATCTGGAGCTAAATCATTGGTTTCGCATGGATTTGAAGCTAAACCTTCTACATCGCATTGATTTGGTGCTACATCATGTGTTTCGCATGGATTTGAAGCTAATTCGTTTGTTTCGTCTGCATATAAAGCTATGTCACTTATATGGCAAGTATCTGAAGCTAAATCATTGGTTTCGCATGGATTTGAAGCTAAACCTTCTTCATCGCATTGATCTGCTGCTAAATCATGGTTTTCGCTTGGATTTTGAAGGTAACTCGATTGCTTCGTCTGCATTTTAAGCTATATCACTTATATCCCAAATGTTTGAAGCTAAACCATTTGTTTCGCATGGATTTGAAGCTAAACCTTCTACATCGCATTGATTTGCTGCTAAATCATGTGTTTCGCATGGATTTAAGCTACCTCGTTTGTTTCGGCTGCATTTGAAACTATGTCACTTATATCGCAAGTATCTGGAGCTAAATCATTGGTTTCGCATGGATTTGATGCTAAACCTTCTACATCGCATCGATTTGCTGCTAAATCATGTGTTTCGCTTGGATTTGAAGCTAATTCGCTTGTTTCGTCTGCATATAAAGCTATGCCACTTATATTGCAAGTATCTGAAGCTAAATCATTGGCTTCGCATGGATTTGAAGCTAAACCTTCTACATCGCATTGATTTGCTGCTAAATCATGTGTTTCGCATGGATTTAAGCTAACTCGTTTGTTTCGTCTGCATTTGAAACTATGTTACTTATAACGCAAGTATCTGAAGCTAAATCATTGGTTTCGCATGGATTTGAAGCTAAACCTTCTACATCGCATTGATTTGTTGCTACATCATGTGTCTCGCCTGAATTTGAATCTAAACCATGTGTTTCGCATGAATTTTGAACCGAAATCTTGTCTTTCGCATGCATTTGAACCTATATCACTTGTATCGCAAGTATCTGAAGCTAAATCATTTGTTTCGCATGGATTTGTTGCTAAACCTTCTACATCGCATTGATTTGCTGCTAAATCATGTGTATCGCATGGATTTTGAAGGTAACTCGATTGCTTCGTCTGCATTTGAAGCTATATCACATATATCCCATGTGTTTGAAGCTAAATCATTGGTTTTCGCATGGATTTGAAGTTAAAACTTCAACATCACATTGATTTGAAGCTACATCATGATTTTCGCATGGAATAGAAGCTAGATCTTCTACATCGCATTGATTTCCAGCTGAGTCATGTGTTTCGCATTGATTTGTAGCTAAACCTTCTACATCGAATTGATTTGAAGCTAAATCATGTATTTCGCTTCGATTCGAAGCTAAACCTTCTACAACGCATTGGTTTGCAGTTCAATCATGTGTTTCGCATGGATTTGGAGCTAACTCATCTGTTTCGTCTGCATTTGAAGCTTTTTCACTTATATCCCAAGTGATTGAAGCTGCGTGATGTGTTTGGCATGGATTTGTAGCTAAACATTCTACATCGCATTGATTTGCAGTTCAATCATGTGTTTCGCATGGATTTGAAGCTATCTCGTTTCTTTCGTCTGCATTTGAAGCTATATCACTTATATCGCAAGTATCTGAAGCTAAATCATTGGTTTCGCATGGATTTGAAGCTAAACTTTCTACATCGCATTGATTTGTAGCTAAATCATGTGTTTCGCATGAATTTGAAGCTAACTCGTTTCTTTCGTCTGCATTTGAAACTATGTCACTTATATCGCAAGTATCTGAAGCTAAATCATTGGTTTCGCATGGATTTGAAGCTAAACCTTCTACATCGCATTGATTTGTTGCTAAATCATTTGTTTCGCATGGATTTTAAGCTAACTCGTTTGTTTCGTCTGCATTTGAAACTATGTCACTTACATCGCAAGTATCTGAAGCTAAATCATTGGTTTCGCATGGATTTGAAGCTACACCTTCTACATCGCATTGATTAGCTGCTAAATCATGTGTTTCGCATGGATTTGAAGCTAATTCGTTTGTTTCGTCTGCATATAAAGCTATGTCACTTATATCGCAAGTATCTGAAGCTAAATCATTGGTTTGGCATGGATTTGAAGCTAAACCTTCTACATCGCATTGATTTGCTGCTAAATCATGGGTATCGCATGGATTTTGAAGGTAACTCGATTGCTTCGTCTGCATATTAAACTATATCACTTATATCCCAAATGTTTGAAGCTAAACCATTTGTTTCGCATGGATTTGAAGCTAAACCTTCTACATCGCATTGATTAGCTGCTAAATCATGTGTTTCGCATGGATTTGAAGCTAATTCGTTTGTTTCGTCTGCATATAAAGCTATGTCACTTATATCGCAAGTATCTGAAGCTAAATCATTGGTTTGGCATGGATTTGAAGCTAAACCTTCTACATCGCATTGATTTGCTGCTACATCATGTGTTTCGCATGGATTTGAAGCTAATTCGTTTGTTTCGTCTGCATATAAAGCTATGTCACTTATATCGCAAGTATCTGAAGCTAAATCATTGGTTTCGCATGGATTTGAAGCTAAACCTTCTACAACGCATTGATTTGTTGCTAAATCGTGGGTATCGCATGGATTTTGAAGGTAACTCGATTGCTTCGTCTTCATTTTAAGCTATATCACTTATATCCCAAATGTTTGAAGCTAAACCATTTGTTCCGCATGGATTTGAAGCTAAACCTTCTACATCGCATTGATTTGCTGCTATATCATGTGATTCGCATGGATTTAAGCTAACTCGTTTGTTTCGTCTTCATTTGAAACTATGTCACTTATATCGCAAGTATCTGAAGATATATCATTGGTTTCGCATGGATTTGAAGCTAAACCTTCTACATCGCATTGATTTGCTGCTAAATCATGTGTTTCGCATGGATTTAAGCTAACTCGTTTGTTTCGTCTGCATTGGAAACTGTGTCACTTACATCGCAAGTAACTGAAGTTAAATCATTGGTTTCGCATGGATTTAAAGCTAAACCTTCTACATCGCATTGATTTGCTGCTAAATCATGTGTTTCGCATGGATTTGAAGCTAATTCGTTTGTTTCGTCTGCATATAAGGCTATGTCACTTATATCGCAAGTATCTGAAGCTAAATCATTGGTTTCGCATGGATTTGTTGCTAAACCTTCTACATCGCATTGATTTGCTGCTAAATCATGTGTATCGCATGGATTTTGAAGGTAACTCGATTGCTTCGTCTGCATTTGAAGCTATATCACATATATCCCATGTGTTTGAAGCTAAATCATTGGTTTCGCATGGATTTGAAGTTAAAACGTCTACATCACATTGATTTGAAGCTACATCATGATTTTCGCATGGAATAGAAGCTAGATCTTCTACATCGCATTGATTTCCAGCTGAGTCATGTGTTTCGCATTGATTTGTAGCTAAACCTTCTACATCGAATTGATTTGAAGCTAAATCATGTATTTCGCTTGGATTCGAAGCTAAACCTTCTACATCGCATTGATTTGCAGTTTAAACATGTGTTTCGCATGGATTGGAGCTAACTCATCTGTTTCGTCTGCATTTGAAGCTTTTTCACTTATATCCCAAGTGATTGAAGCTGCGTGATGTGTTTGGCATGGATTTGTAGCTAAACATTCTACATCGCATTGATTTGCAGTTCAATCATGTGTTTCGCATGGATTTGAAGCTATCTCGTTTCTTTCGTCTGCATTTGAAGCTATATCACTTATATCGCAAGTATCTGAAGCTAAATCATTGGTTTCGCATGGATTTGAAGCTAAACTTTCTACATCGCATTGATTTGTAGCTAAATCATGTGTTTCGCATGAATTTGAAGCTAACTCGTTTCTTTCGTCTGCATTTGAAACTATGTCACTTATATCGCAAGTATCTGGAGCTAAATCATTGATTTCGCATGGATTTGAAGCTAAACCTTCTACATCGCATTGATTGGCTGCTAAATCATTTGTTTCGCATGGATTTTAAGCTAACTCGTTTGTTTCGTCTGCATTTGAAACTATGTCACTTACATCGCAAGTATCTGAAGCTAAATCATTGGTTTCGCATGGATTTGAAGCTAAACCTTCTACATCGCATTGATTTGCTGCTAAATCATGTGTTTCGCATGGATTTGAAGCTAATTCGTTTGTTTTGTCTGCATATAAAGCTATGTCACTTATATCGCAAGTATCTGAAGCTAAATCATTGGTTTGGCATGGATTTGAAGCTAAACCTTCTACATCGCATTGATTTGCTGCTAAATCGTGGGTTTCGCATGGATTTTGAAGGTAACTCGATTGCTTCGTCTGCATTTTAAGCTATATCACTTATATCCCAAATGTTTGAAGCTAAACCATTTGTTTCGCATGAATTTGAAGCTAAATTGTTCATTTCGTATGATTTGAAGCTTATTCGTTTCTTGAAAATCGCGTATTTCGCACGAACTTGAGTCGAAATCGTGTGTTTCGAATGATGTTGAAGACAAATCGTTTGTTTCGCGTGAATTTGGGCTAAATCGTGTAATTCGCATGAATTTGAAGCTAAATTGTACATTTCGCATGATTTGAAGCTTATTCCCTTCTTGAAAATCGCGTATTTCGCACGAACTTGAGTCGAAATCGTGTGTTTCGAATGATATTGAAGACAAATCGTTTGATTCGCTTGGATTTGAAGCTATATCATGTAATTCGCATGAATTTTAAATCTAAAATGTTCATTTCGCATGATTTGAAGCTTATTCGCTTCTTGAAAATCGCGTATTTCGCACGAACTTGAGTCGAAATCGTGTGTTTCGAATGATATTGAAGACAAATCGTTTGTTTCGCGTGAATTTGGGGCTAAATCGTGTAATTCGCATGAATTTGAAGCTAAATTGTACATTTCGCATGATTTGAAGCTTATTCGCTTCTTGAAAATCGCGTATTTCGCACGAACTTGAGTCGAAATCGTGTGTTTCGAATGATATTGAAGACAAATCGTTTGTTTCGCGTGAATTTGGGGCTAAATCGTGTAATTCGCATGAATTTGAAGCTAAATTGTTCATTTCGCATGATTTCAAGCTTATTCGTTTCTTGAAAATCGCATATTTCGCACGAACTTGAGTCGAAATCGTGTGTTTCGAATGATATTGAAGACAAATCGTTTGTTTCGCGTGAATTTGGGGCTAAATCGTGTAATTCGCATGAATTTGAAGCTAAATTGTTCATCTCGCATGATTTCAAGCTTATTCGTTTCTTGAAAATCGCGTATTTCGCACGAACTTGAGACGAAATCGTGTATTTCGCACGAAATTGACGCTAAATCGTTTGTTTAGCGTGGATTTGTGGCCAAATCGTGTAATTCGCATGAATTTGAAGCTAAAATGCTCAATTCGCATGAATTTGAACTAAATCGTTTGTTGAAAATCGCTATTTTGCACGAATTTGAATCGAAATCGTGTGTTTCGCATGAATTTGAAGCTAAATTGTTCATTTCGTATGATTTGAAGCTTATTCGTTTCTTGAAAATCGCTATTTTGCACGAATTTGAATCGAAATCGTGTGTTTCGCATGAATTTGAAGCTAAATTGTTCATTTCGTATGATTTGAAGCTTATTCGTTTCTTGAAAATCGCGTATTTCGTATGAACTTGATTCGAAATCGTGTATTTCGCATGAAATTGAAGACAAATCGTTTGTTTCGCGTGAATTTGGGGCTAAATCGTGTAATTCGCATGAATTTGAAGCTAAATTGTTCATTTCGCATGATTTCAAGCTTATTAGCTTCTTGAAAATCGCGTATTTCGCACGAACTTGAGTCGAAATCGTGTATTTCGCACGAAATTGACGCGAAATCGTTTGTTTAGCGTGGACTTGTGGCCAAATCGTGTAATTCGCATGAATTTGAAGCTAAAATGCTCATTTCGCATGAATTTGAACTAAATCGTTTGTTGAAAATCGCTATTTTGCACGAATTTGAATCGAAATCGTGTGTTTCGCATGAATTTGAAGCTAAATTGTTCATTTCGTATGATTTGAAGCTTATTCGTTTCTTGAAAATCGCGTATTTCGCATGAACTTGATTCCAAATCGTGTGTTTCGAATGATATTGAAGACAAATCGTTTGATTCGCTTGGATTTGAAGCTATATCATGTAATTCGCATGAATTTTAAATCTAAAATGTTCATTTCGCATGATTTGAAGCTTATTCGCTTCTTGAAAATCGCGTATTTCGCACGAACTTGAGTCGAAATCGTGTGTTTCGAATGATATTGAAGACAAATCGTTTGTTTCGCGTGAATTTGGGGCTAAATCGTGTAATTCGCATGAATTTGAAGCTAAATTGTACATTTCGCATGATTTGAAGCTCATTCGCTTCTTGAAAATCGCGTATTTCGCACGAACTTGAGTCGAAATCGTGTATTTCGCACGAAATTGACGCTAAATCGTTTGTTTAGCGTGGATTTGTGGCCAAATCGTGTAATTCGCATGAATTTGAAGCTAAAATGCTCATTTCGCATGAATTTGAACTAAATCGTTTGTTGAAAATCGCTATTTTGCACGAATTTGAATCGAAATCGTGTGTTTCGCATGAATTTGAAGCTAAATTGTTCATTTCGTATGATTTGAAGCTTATTCGTTTCTTGAAAATCGCGTATTTCGCATGAACTTGATTCGAAATCGTGTATTTCGCATGAAATTGAAGACAAATCGTTTGTTTCGCGTGAATTTGAGGCTAAATCGTGTAATTCGCATGAATTTGAAGCTAAATTGATCATTTCGCATGATTTCAAGCTTATTAGCTTCTTGAAAATCGCGTATTTCGCACGAACTTGAGTCGAAATCGTGTGTTTCGAATGATATTGAAGACAAATCGTTTGTTTCGCGTGAATTTGGTGCAAAATCGTGTAATTCGCATGAATTTGAAGCTAAATTGTTCATTTCGCATGATTTGAAGCTTATTCGTTTCTTGAAAATCGCGTATTTCGCATGAACTTGATTCGAAATCGTGTATTTCGCATGAAATTGGCGCTAAATCGTTTGATTCGCTTGGATTTGAAGCTATATCATGTAATTCGCACGAATTTTTAATCTAAAATGTTCATTTCGCATGATTTGAAGCTTATTCGCTTCTTGAAAATCGCGTATTTCGCACGAACTTGAGTCGAAATCGTGTGTTTCGAATGATATTGAAGACAAATCGTTTGTTTCGCGTGAATTTGGGGCTAAATCGTGTAATTCGCATGAATTTGAAGCTAAATTGTACATTTCGCATGATTTGAAGCTTATTCGCTTCTTGAAAATCGCGTATTTCGCACGAACTTGAGTCGAAATCGTGTATTTCGCACGAAATTGACGCTAAATCGTTTGTTTAGCGTGGATTTGTGGCCAAATCGTGTAATTCGCATGAATTTGAAGCTAAAATGCTCATTTCGCACGAATTTGAACTAAATCGTTTGTTGAAAATCGCTATTTTGCACGAATTTGAATCGAAATCGTGTGTTTCGCACGAATTTTAAATCTAAAATGTTCATTTCGCATGATTTGAAGCTTATTCGCTTCTTGAAAATCGCTTATTTCGTACGAACTTGAGTCGAAATCGTGTGTTTCGAATGATATTGAAGCAAATCGCTTGTTTCGCGTGAATTTGGGGCTAAATCGTGTAATTCGCATGAATTTGAAGCTAAAGTGTTCATTTCGCATGATTTAAAGCTTATTCGTTTCTAGAAAATCGCGTATTTCGCATGAACTTGATTCGAAATCGTGTATTTCGCATGAAATTGGCGCTAAATCGTTTGATTCGCTTGGATTTGAAGTTATATCATGTAATTCGCATGAATTTTAAATCTAAAACGTTCATTTCGCATGATTTGAAGCTTATTCGCTTCTTGAAAATCGCGTATTTCGCACGAACTTGAGTCGAAATCGTGTGTTTAGAATGATATTGAAGACAAATCGTTTGTTTCGCGTGAATTTGGGACTAAATCGTGTAATTCGCATGAATTTGAAGCTAAATTGTTCATTTCGCATGATTTCAAGCTTATTCGTTTCTTGAAAATCGCGTATTTCGCACGAACTTGAGTCGAAATCGTGTATTTCGCACGAAATTGACACTAAATCGTTTGTTTAGCGTGGATTTGTGGCCAAATCGTGTAATTCGCATGAATTTGAAGCTAAAATGCTCATTTCGCATGAATTTGAACTAAATCGTTTGTTGAAAATCGCTATTTTGCACGAATTTGAATCGAAATCGTGTGTTTCGCATGAATTTGAAGCTAAATTGTTCATTTCGTATGATTTGAAGCTTATTCGTTTCTTGAAAATCGCGCATTTCGCACGAACTTGAGTCGAAATCGTGTATTTCGCACGAAATTGACGCTAAATCGTTTGTTTAGCGTGGATTTGTGGCCAAATCGTGTAATTCGCATGAATTTGAAGCTAAAATGCTCATTTCGCATGAATTTGAACTACATCGTTTGTTGAAAATCGCTATTTTGCACGAATTTGAATCGAAATCGTGTGTTTCGCATGAATTTGAAGCTAAATTGTTCATTTCGTATGATTTGAAGCTTATTCGTTTCTTGAAAATCGCGTATTTCGCATGAACTTGATTCGAAATCGTGTGTTTCGAATGATATTGAAGACAAATCGTTTTGTTTCGCGTGAATTTGGTGCAAAATCGTGTAATTCGCATGAATTTGAAGTTAAATTGTTCATTTCGCATGATTTGAAGCTTATTCGTTCTTGAAAATCGCGTATTTCGCATGAACTTGATTCGAAATCGTGTATTTCGCATGAAATTGGCGCTAAATCGTTTGATTCGCTTGGATTTGAAGCTATATCATGTAATTCGCACGAATTTTAAATCTAAAATGTTCATTTCGCATGATTTGAAGCTTATTCGCTTCTTGAAAATCGCGTATTTCGCATGAACTTGAGTCGAAATCGTGTGTTTCGAATGATATTCAAGACAAATCGTTTGTTTCGCGTGAATTTGGGGCTAAATCGTGTAATTCGCATGAATTTTGAAGCTAAATTGTACATTTCGCATGATTTGAAGCTTATTCGCTTCTTGAAAATCGCGGATTTCGCACGAACTTGAGTCGAAATCTTGTATTTCGTACGAAATTGACGCTAAATCGTTTGTTTAGCGTGGGATTTGTGGCCAAATCGTGTAATTCGCATGAATTTGAAGCTAAATGCTCCATTTCGCACGAATTTGAACTAAATCGTTTGTTGAAAATCGCTATTTTGCACGAATTTGAATCGAAATCGTGTGTTTCGCACGAATTTTAAATCTAAAATGTTCATTTCGCATGATTTGAAGCTTATTCGCTTCTTGAAAATCGCTTATTTCGTACGAACTTGAGTCGAAATCGTGTGTTTCGAATGATATTGAAGCAAATCGTTTGTTTCGCGTGAATTTGGGGCTAAATCGTGTAATTCGCATGAATTTGAAGCTAAATTGTTCATTTCGCATGATTTGAAGCTTATTCGTTTCTAGAAAATCGCGTATTTCGCATGAACTTGATTCGAAATCGTGTATTTCGCATGAAATTGGCGCTAAATCGTTTGATTCGCTTGGATTTGAAGCTATATCATGTAATTCGCACGAATTTTAAATCTAAAATGTTCATTTCGCATGATTTGAAGCTTATTCGCTTCTTGAAAATCGCGTATTTCGCACGAACTTGAGTCGAAATCGTGTGTTTAGAATGATATTGAAGACAAATCGTTTGTTTCGCGTGAATTTGGGACTAAATCGTGTAATTCGCATGAATTTGAAGCTAAATTGTTCATTTCGCATGATTTCAAGCTTATTCGTTTCTTGAAAATCGCGTATTTCGCACGAACTTGAGTCGAAATCGTGTATTTCGCACGAAATTGACACTAAATCGTTTGTTTAGCGTGGATTTGTGGCCAAATCGTGTAATTCGCATGAATTTGAAGCTAAAATGCTCATTTCGCATGAATTTGAACTAAATCGTTTGTTGAAAATCGCTATTTTGCACGAATTTGAATCGAAATCGTGTGTTTCGCATGAATTTGAAGCTAAATTGTTCATTTCGTATGATTTGAAGCTTATTCGTTTCTTGAAAATCGCGCATTTCGCACGAACTTGAGTCGAAATCGTGTATTTCGCACGAAATTGACGCTAAATCGTTTGTTTAGCGTGGATTTGTGGCCAAATCGTGTAATTCGCATGAATTTGAAGCTAAAATGCTCATTTCGCATGAATTTGAACTACATCGTTTGTTGAAAATCGCTATTTTGCACGAATTTGAATCGAAATCGTGTGTTTCGCATGAATTTGAAGCTAAATTGTTCATTTCGTATGATTTGAAGCTTATTCGTTTCTTGAAAATCGCGTATTTCGCATGAACTTGATTCGAAATCGTGTGTTTCGAATGATATTGAAGACAAATCGTTTGTTTCGCGTGAATTTGGTGCAAAATCGTGTAATTCGCATGAATTTGAAGTTAAATTGTTCATTTCGCATGATTTGAAGCTTATTCGTTTCTTGAAAATCGCGTATTTCGCATGAACTTGATTCGAAATCGTGTATTTCGCATGAAATTGGCGCTAAATCGTTTGATTCGCTTGGATTTGAAGCTATATCATGTAATTCGCACGAATTTTAAATCTAAAATGTTCATTTCGCATGATTTGAAGCTTATTCGCTTCTTGAAAATCGCGTATTTCGCATGAACTTGAGTCGAAATCGTGTGTTTCGAATGATATTCAAGACAAATCGTTTGTTTCGCGTGAATTTGGGGCTAAATCGTGTAATTCGCATGAATTTGAAGCTAAATTGTACATTTCGCATGATTTGAAGCTTATTCGCTTCTTGAAAATCGCGGATTTCGCACGAACTTGAGTCGAAATCTTGTATTTCGTACGAAATTGACGCTAAATCGTTTGTTTAGCGTGGATTTGTGGCCAAATCGTGTAATTCGCATGAATTTGAAGCTAAAATGCTCATTTCGCACGAATTTGAACTAAATCGTTTGTTGAAAATCGCTATTTTGCACGAATTTGAATCGAAATCGTGTGTTTCGCACGAATTTTAAATCTAAAATGTTCATTTCGCATGATTTGAAGCTTATTCGCTTCTTGAAAATCGCTTATTTCGTACGAACTTGAGTCGAAATCGTGTGTTTCGAATGATATTGAAGCAAATCGTTTGTTTCGCGTGAATTTGGGGCTAAATCGTGTAATTCGCATGAATTTGAAGCTAAATTGTTCATTTCGCATGATTTGAAGCTTATTCGTTTCTAGAAAATCGCGTATTTCGCATGAACTTGATTCGAAATCGTGTATTTCGCATGAAATTGGCGCTAAATCGTTTGATTCGCTTGGATTTGAAGCTATATCATGTAATTCGCACGAATTTTAAATCTAAAATGTTCATTTCGCATGATTTGAAGCTTATTCGCTTCTTGAAAATCGCGTATTTCGCACGAACTTGAGTCGAAATCGTGTGTTTCGAATGATATTGAAGACAAATCGTTTGTTTCGCGTGAATTTGGGGCTAAATCGTGTAATTCGCATGAATTTGAAGCTAAATTGTACATTTCGCATGATTTGAAGCTTATTCGCTTCTTGAAAATCGCGGATTTCGCACGAACTTGAGTCGAAATCGTGTATTTCGCACGAAATTGACGCTAAATCGTTTGTTTAGCGTGGATTTGTGGCCAAATCGTGTAATTCGCATGAATTTGAAGCTAAAATGCTCATTTCGCACGAATTTGAACTAAATCGTTTGTTGAAAATCGCTATTTTGCACGAATTTGAATCGAAATCGTGTGTTTCGCACGAATTTTAAATCTAAAATGTTCATTTCGCATGATTTGAAGCTTATTCGCTTCTTGAAAATCGCTTATTTCGTACGAACTTGAGTCGAAATCGTGTGTTTCGAATGATATTGAAGCAAATCGTTTGTTTCGCGTGAATTTGGGGCTAAATCGTGTAATTCGCATGAATTTGAAGCTAAATTGTTCATTTCGCATGATTTGAAGCTTATTCGTTTCTAGAAAATCGCGTATTTCGCATGAACTTGATTCGAAATCGTGTATTTCGCATGAAATTGGCGCTAAATCGTTTGATTCGCTTGGATTTGAAGCTATATCATGTAATTCGCATGAATTTTAAATCTAAAACGTTCATTTCGCATGATTTGAAGCTTATTCGCTTCTTGAAAATCGCGTATTTCGCACGAACTTGAGTCGAAATCGTGTGTTTCGAATGATATTGAAGACAAATCGTTTGTTTCGCGTGAATTTGGGGCTAAATCGTGTAATTCGCATGAATTAGAAACTAAATTGTTCATTTCGCATGATTTCAAGCTTATTCGTTTCTTGAAAATCGCGTATTTCGCACGAACTTGAGTCGAAATCGTGTATTTCGCACGAAATTGACGCTAAATCGTTTGTTTAGCGTGGATTTGTGGCCAAATCGTGTAATTCGCATGAATTTGAAGCTAAAATGCTCATTTCGCATGAATTTGAACTAAATCGTTTGTTGAAAATCGCTATTTTGCTCGAATTTGAATCGTAATCGTGTGTTTCGCATGAATTTGAAGCTAAATTGTTCATTTCGTATGATTTGAAGCTTATTCGTTTCTTGAAAATCGCGTATTTCGCATGAACTTGATTCGAAATCGTGTATTTCGCATGAAATTGAAGACAAATCGTTTGTTTCGCGTGAATTTGGGGCTAAATCGTGTAATTCGCATGAATTTGAAGCTAAATTGTACATTTCGCATGATTTGAAGCTTATTCGCTTCTTGAAAATCGCGTATTTCGCACGAACTTGAGTCGAAATCGTGTATTTCGCACGGAATTGACGCTAAATCGTTTGTTTAGCGTGGATTTGTGGCCAAATCGTGTAATTCGCATGAATTTGAAGCTAAAATGCTCATTTCGCACGAATTTGAACTAAATCGTTTGTTGAAAATCGCTATTTGCACGAATTTGAATCGAAATCGTGTGTTTCGCACGAATTTTAATCTAAAATGTTCATTTCGCATGATTTGAAGCTTATTCGCTTCTTGAAAATCGCTTATTTCGTACGAACCTTGAGTCGAAATCGTGTGTTTCGAATGATATTGAAGCAAATCGTTTGTTTCGCGTGAATTTGGGGCTTAAATCGTGTAATTCGCATGAATTTGAAGCTAAATTGTTCATTTCGCATGATTTGAAGCTTATTCGTTTCTAGAAAATCGCGTATTTCGCATGAACTTGATTCGAAATCGTGTATTTCGCATGAAATTGGCGCTAAATCGTTTGATTCGCTTGGATTTGAAGCTATATCATGTAATTCGCATGAATTTTAAATCTAAAACGTTCATTTCGCATGATTTGAAGCTTATTCGCTTCTTGAAAATCGCGTATTTCGCACGAACTTGAGTCGAAATCGTGTGTTTCGAATGATATTGAAGACAAATCGTTTGTTTCGCGTGAATTTGGGGCTAAATCGTGTAATTCGCATGAATTTGAAGCTAAAATGCTCATTTCGCATGAATTTGAACTAAATCGTTTGTTGAAAATCGCTATTTTGCACGAATTTGAATCGAAATCGTGTGTTTCGCATGAATTTGAAGCTAAATTGTTCATTTCGTATGATTTGAAGCTTATTCGTTTCTTGAAAATCGCGTATTTCGCATGAACTTGATTCGAAATCGTGTATTTCGCATGAAATTGAAGACAAATCGTTTGTTCGCGTGAATTTGGGGCTAAATCGTGTAATTCGCATGAATTTGAAGCTAAATTGTACATTTCGCATGATTTGAAGCTTATTCGCTTCTTGAAAATCGCGTATTTCGCACGAACTTGAGTCGAAATCGTGTGTTTCGAATGATATTGAAGACAAATCGTTTGTTTCGCGTGAATTTGGGGCTAAATCGTGTAATTCGCATGAATTTGAAGCTAAATTGTACATTTCGCATGATTTGAAGCTTATTCATCTCTTGAAAATCGCGTATTTCGCACGAACTTGAGTCGAAATCGTGTGTTTCGAAATGATATTGAAGACAAATCGTTTGTTTCGCTTGAATTTGGGGCTAAATCGTGTAATTCGCATGAATTTGAAGCTAAATTGTTCATTTCGCATGATTTGAAGCTTATTCGTTTCTGAAAATCGCGTAATTTCGCATGAACTTGATTCGAAATCGTGTATTTCGCATGAAATTGGCGCTAAAATCGTTTGATTCGCTTGGATTAGAAGCTATATCATGTAATTCGCATGAATTTTAAAGCTAAAATGTTCATTTCGCATGATTTGAAGCTTATTCGCTTCTTGAAAATCGCGTATTTCGCACGAACTTGAGTCGAAATCGTGTGTTTCGAATGATATTGAAGACAAATCGTTTGTTTCGCGTGAATTTGGGGCTAAATCGTGTAATTCGCATGAATTTGAAGCTAAATTGTTCCTTTCGCATGATTTGAAGCTTATTCGCTTCTTGAAAATCGCGTATTTTCGCACGAATTTGAATCGATATCGTGTGTTTCGCATGATATTGTAGTTAAATCGTTTGTATCGCGTGGATTTAAAGCTAATTCGTGTATTTCCCATGAATTTGAACCTAAATTGTTCATTCCGCATGATTTGAAGCTTATTCATCTCTTGAAAATCGCGTATTTCGCACAAACTTGAGTCGAAATCGTGTGTTTCGCATGATATTGAAGATAAATCGTTTGTTTCGCGGGAATTTGAGGCTAAATCGTGTAATTCGCATGAATTTGAAGCTAAAATGATCATTTCGCATGAATGTGAACTAAATCGTTTGTTGAAGATCGCGTATTTCGCACGAACTTGAGTCGAATTCGTGTGTTTCGCATGATATTGAAGATAAATCGTTTGTTTCGCATGATTTGAAGCTTATTCGTTTCTTGAAGATCCCGTATTTCGCATGAACTTGATTCGAAATCGTGTATTTCGCATGAAATTGGCGCTAAATCGTTTGATTCGCTTGGATTTGAAGCTATATCATGTAATTCGCATGAATTTTAAAGCTAAAATGTTCATTTCGCATGTATTTGAAATAAATCGTTTCTTGAATATCGTTACTTTGCACGAATTTGAATCGATAACGTGTGTTTCGCATGATATTGTAGTTAAATCGTTTGTATCGCGTGGATTTACAGCTAATTCGTGAATCTCTCATGAATTTGAAGCTAAATTGTTCATTTCGCATGATTTGAAGCTTATTCGTTTCTTGAAAATCGCGTATTTCGCACGAATTTGAGTCGAAATCGTGTGTTTCGCATGATATTGAAGATAAAATCGTTTGTTTCGCGGGAATTTGAGGCTAAATCGTGTAATTCGCATGAATTTGAAGCTAAAATGATCATTTCGCATGAATGTGAACTAAATCGTTTGTTGAAAATCGCTATTTTGTACGAATTTGATTCGAAAACTTGTGTTTCGCATGAAATTGGCGCTAAATCGTTTGATTCGCTTGGATTTGAAGCTATATCATGTAATTCGCATAAATTTTAAAGCTAAAATGTTCATTTCGCATGTATTTGAAATAAATCGTTTCTTGAAAATCGCTATTTTGCACGAATTTGTATCGATATCGTGTGTTTCGCATGATATTGTAGTTAAATCGTTTGTATCGCGTGGATTTAAAGCTAATTCGTGTATTTCCCATGAATTTGAACCTAAATTGTTCATTTCGCATGATTTGAAGCTTATTCGTTTCTTGAAAATCGCGTATTTCGCACGAATTTGAATCGATATCGTGTGTTTCGCATGATATTGTAGTTAAATCGTTTGTATCGCGTGGATTTTAAAGCTAATTCGTGTATTTCCCATGAAATTGAACCTAAATTGTTCATTTGGCATGATTTGTAGCTTATTCGTTTATGGAAAATCGCGTATTTCGCACGAATTTGAACGATATCGTGTGTTTCGCATGATATTATAGTTAAATCGTTTGTATCGCGTGGATTAAAGCTAATTCGTTTATTTCCCATGAATTTGAACCTAAATTGTTCATTTCGCATGATTTGAAGCATATTCATCTCTTGAAAATCGCGTATTTCGCACGAACTTGAGTCGAAATCGTGTGTTTCGCATGAATTTGAAGCTAAAAATGTTCATTTCGCTTGAATTTGTTTGAGGTTAAATCGTTTGTTTGAGGCTAAATCGTGTAATTCGCATGAATTTGAAGCTAAATTGTTCATTTCGCATGATTTGAAGCTTATTGGCTTCTTGAAAATCGCGTATTTCGCACGAACTTGAGTCGAAATCGTGTGTTTCGAATGATATTGAAGACAAATCGTTTGTTTCGCGTGAATTTTGGGCTAAATCGTGTAATTCGCGTGAATTTGAAGCTAAATTGTTCATTTCCATGATTTGAAGCTTATTCGTTTCTTAAAAATCGCGTATTTCGCATGAACTTTATTCGAAATCGTGTATTTCGCATGAAATTGGCGCTAAATCGTTTGATTCGCTTCGATTTGAAGCTATATCATGTAATTCGCATGAATTTTAAAGCTAAAATGTTCATTTCGCATGTATTTGAAATATATCGTTTCTTGTAAAAATCACTATTTTGCACGAATTTGTATCGTGTGTTTCGCATGATATTGTAGTTAAAACGTTTGTATCGCGTGGATTTAAAGCTAATTCGTGTATTTCCATGAATTTGAACCTAAATTGTTCATTCGCATGATTTGAAGCTTATTCATCTCTTGAAAATCGCGTATTTCGCGCGAACTTGAGTCGAAATCGTGTGTTTCGCATGATATTGAAGATAAATCGTTTGTTTCGCTTGAATTTGGGGCTAAATCGTGTAATTCGCATGAATTTGAAGCTAAGTTGTTCATTTCGCATGATTTGAAGCTTATTCGTTTCTTGAAAATCGCGTATTTCGCATGAACTTGATTCGAAATCGTGTATTTCGCATGAAATTGGCGCTAAATCGTTTGATTCGCTTGGATTAGAAGCTATATCATGTAATTCGCATGAATTTTAAAGCTAAAATGTTCATTTCGCATGATTTGAAGCTTATTCGCTTCTTGAAAATCGCGTATTTCGCACGAACTTGAGTCGAAATCGTGTGTTTCGAATGATATTGAAGACAAATCGTTTGTTTCGCGTGAATTTGGGGCTAAATCGTGTAATTCGCATGAATTTGAAGCTAAATTGTTCATTTCGCATGATTTGAAGCTTATTCGCTTCTTGAAAATCGCGTATTTCGCACGAATTTGAATCGATATCGTGTGTTTCGCATGATATTGTAGTTAAATCGTTTGTATCGCGTGGATTTAAAGCTAATTCGTGTATTTCCCATGATTTTGAACCTAAATTGTTCATTCCGCATGATTTGAAGCTTATTCATCTCTTGAAAATCGCGTATTTCGCACGAACTTGAGTCGAAATCGTGTGTTTCGCATGATATTGAAGATAAATCGTTTGTTTCGCGGGAATTTGAGGCTAAATCGTGTAATTCGCATGAATTTGAATCTAAAATGATCATTTCGCATGAATGTGAACTAAATCGTTTGTTGAAGATCGCGTATTTCGCACGAACTTGAGTCGAAATCGTGTGTTTCGCATGATATTGAAGATAAATCGTTTGTTTCGCATGATTTGAAGCTTATTCGTTTCTTGAAGATCCCGTATTTCGCATGAACTTGATTCGAAATCGTGTATTTCGCATGAAATTGGCGCTACATCGTTTGATTCGCTTGGATTTGAAGCTATATCATGTAATTCGCATGAATTTTAAAGCTAAAATGTTCATTTCGCATGTATTTGAAATAAATCGTTTCTTGAATATCGTTATTTTGCACGAATTTGAATCGATATCGTGTGTTTCGCATGATATTGTAGTTAAATCGTTTGTATCGCGTGGATTTAAAGCTAATTCGTGTATTTCCCATGAATTTGAACCTAAATTGTTCATTTCGCATGATTTGAAGCTTATTCGTTTCTTGAAAATCGCGTATTTCGCACGAATTTGAATCGATATCGTGTGTTTCGCATGATATTGTAGTTAAATCGTTTGTATCGCGTGGATTTAAAGCTAAATCGTGTATTTCCCATGAATTTGAACCTAAATTGTTCATTTCGCATGATTTGAAGCATATTCATCTCTTTAAAATCGCGTATTTCGCACGAACTTGAGTCGAAATCGTGCGTTTCGCAGGATATTGAAGATAAATCGTTTGTTTCGCGTGGATTGACAGCTAATTCGTGTTTTTCTCATGAATTTGAAGTTAAATTGTTCATTTCGCATGATTTGAAGCTTATTCGTTTATTGAAAATCGCGTATTTCGCACGAATTGAGTCGAAATCGTGTGTTTCGCATGATATTGAAGATAAATCGTTTGTTTCGCGGGAATTTGAGGCTAAATCGTGTAATTCGTATGAATTTGAAGCTAAAATGATCATTTCGCATGAATGTGAACTAAATCGTTTGTTGAAAATCGCTATTTTGCACGAATTTGATTCGAAATCTTGTGTTTCGCATGAATTTGAAGCTATAATGTTCATTTCGCATGAATTTGTTTGAGGCTAAATCGTTTGTTTGAGGCTAAATCGTGTAATTCGCATGAATTTGAAGCTAAATTGTTCATTTCGCATGATTTGAAGCTTATTCGTTTCTTGAAAATCGCGTATTTCGCATGAACTTGATTCGAAATCGTGTATTTCGCATGAAATTGGCGCTAAATCGTTTGATTCGCTTGGATTTGAAGCTATATCATGTAATTCGCATGAATTTTAAAGCTAAAATGTTCATCTCGCATGTATTTGAAGCTTATTCATCTCTTGAAAATCGCGTATTTCGCACGAACTTGAGTCGAAATCGTGTGTTTCGCATGATATTGAAGATAAATCGTTTGTTTCGCGTGGATTTACATCTAATTCGTGTTTTTCTCATGAATTTTAAAGCTAAAATGTTCATTTCGCATGATTTGAAGCTTATTCGCTTCTTGAAATCGCGTATTTCGCACGAATTTGAATCGATATCGTGTGTTTCGCATGATATTGTAGTTAAATCGTTTGTATCGCGTGGATTTAAAGCTAATTCGTGTATTTCCCATGAATTTGAACCTAAATTGTTCATTTCGAATGATTTGAAGCTTATTCATTTCTTGAAAATCGCGTATTTCGCACGAACTTGAGTCGAAATCGTGTGTTTCGAATGATATTGAAGACAAATCGTTTGTTTCTCGTGAATTTGGGGCTAAATCGTGTAATTTTCGCATGAATTTGAAGCTAAATTGTTCATTTCGCATGATTTGAAGCTTATTCGTTTCTTGAAAATCGCGTATTTCGCATGAACTTGATTCGAAATCGTGTATTTCGCATGAAATTGGCGCTAAATCGTTTGATTCGCTTGGATTTGAAGCTATATCATGTAATTCGCATGAATTTTAAAGCTAAAATGTTCATTTCGCATGAATTTGAAATAAATCGTTTCTTGAAATCACTATTTTGCACGAATTTGAATCGATATCGTGTGTTTCGCATGATATTGTAGTTAAATCGTTTGTATCGAGTGGATTTAAAGCTAATTCGAGTATTTCCCATGAATTTGAACCTAAATTGTTCATTTCGCATGATTTGAAGCTTATTCATCTCTTGAAAATCGCGTATTTCGCACGAACTTGAGTCGAAATCGTGTGTTTCGCATGACATTGAAGATAAATCGTTGTTTCGCGTGGATTTACAGCTAATTCGTGTTTTTGTCCTGAATTTTAAAGCTAAAATGCTCATTTCGCATGATTTGAAGCTTATTCGTTTATTGAAAATCGCGTATTTCGCACGAATTTGAGTCGAAATCGTGTGTTTCGCATGATATTGAAGATAAATCGTTTGATTCGCTTGGATTTGAAGCTATATCATGTAATTCGCATGAATTTTAAAGCTAAAATGTTCATTTCGCATGTATTTGAAATAAATCGTTTCTTGAAAATCGCGTATTTCGCACGAACTTGAGTCGAAATCGTGTGTTTCGAATGATATTGAAGACAAATCGTTTGTTTCGCGTGAATTTGGGGCTAAATCGTGTAATTCGCATGAATTTGAGCTAAATTGTTCATTTCGCATGATTTGAAGCTTATTCGTTTCTTGAAAATCGCGTATTTCGCATGAACTTGATTCGAAATCGTGTATTTCGCATGAAATTGGCGCTAAATCGTTTGATTCGCTTGGATTTGAAGCTATATCATGTAATTCGCATGAATTTTAAAGCTAAAATGTTCATTTCGCATGTATTTGAAATAAATCGTTTCTTGAAAAATCGCGTATTTCGCACGAACTTGAGTCGAAATCGTGTGTTTCGAATGATATTGAAGACAAATCGTTTGTTTCGCGTGAATTTGGGGCTAAATCGTGTAATTCGCATGAATTTGAAGCTAAATTGTTCATTTCGCATGATTTGAAGCTTATTCGTTTCTTGAAAATCGCGTATTTCGCATGAACTTGATTCGAAATCGTGTATTTCGCATGAAATTGGCGCTAAATCGTTTGATTCGCTTGGATTTGAAGCTATATCATGTAATTCGCATGAATTTTAAAGCTAAAATGTTCATTTCGCATGTATTTGAAATAAATCGTTTCTTGAAAATCACTATTTTGCACGAATTTGAATCGATATCGTGTGTTGCGCATGATATTGTAGTTAAATCGTTTGTATCGAGTGGATTTAAAGCTAATTCGAGTACTTCCCATGAATTTGAACCTAAATTGTTCATTTCGCATGATTTGAAGCTTATTCGTTTCTTGAAAATCGCGTATTTCGCACGAATTTGAATCGATATCGTGTGTTTCGCATGATATTGGGTTAAACGTTTGTATCGCGTGGATTTAAAGCTAATTCGTGTATTTCCATGAATTTGAACCTAAATTGTTCATTTCGCTTGATTTGAAGCTTATTCATCTCTTGAAAATCGCGTATTTCGCACGAACTTGAGTCGAAATCGTGTGTTTCGCATGATATTGAAGATAATCGTTTGTTCGCGTGGATTTACAGCTAATTCGTGTTTTTCTCATGAATTTGAAGCTATATTGTTCATTTCGCATGATTTGAAGCTTATTCGTTTCTTGAAAATCGCGTATTTCGCATGAACTTGATTCGAAATCGTGTGTTTCGAATGAAATAGGCGCTAAATCGTTTGATTCGCTTGGATTTGAAGCTATATCATGTAATTCGCAAGAATTTTAAAGCTAAAATGTTCATTTCGCATGTATTTGAAATAAATCGTTTCTTGAAAATCGCTATTTTGCACGAATTTGAATCGATATCGTGTGTTTCGCATGATATTGTAGTTAAATCGTTTGTATCGCGTGGATTTAAAGCTAATTCGTGTATTTCCCATGAATTTGAACCTAAATTGTTCATTTCGCATGATTTGAAGCTTATTCATCTCTTGAAAATCGCGTATTTCGCACGAACATGAGTCGAAATCGTGTGTTTCGCATGATATTGAAGATAAATCGTTTGTTTCGCTTGGATTTACAGCTAATTCGTGAATTTCTCATGAATTTGAAGCTAAATTGTTCATTTCGCATGATTTGAAGCTTATTCGTTTATTGAAAATCGCGTATTTCGCACGAATTTGAGTCGAAATCGTGTGTTTCGCATGATATTGAAGATAAATCGTTTGTTTCGCGGGAATTTGAGGCTAAATCGTGTAATTCGTATGAATTTGAAGCTAAAATGATCATTTCGCATGAATGTGAACTAAATCGTTTGTTGAAAATCGCTATTTTGCACGAATTTGATTCGAAATCTTGTGTTTCGCATGAATTTGAAGCTATAATGTTCATTTCGCATGAATTTGTTTGAGGCTAAATCGTTTGTTTGAGGCTAAATCGTGTAATTCGCATGAATTTGAAGCTAAATTGTTCATTTCGCATGATTTGAAGCTTATTCGTTTCTTGAAAATCGCGTATTTCGCATGAACTTGATTCGAAATCGTGTATTTCGCATGAAATTGGCGCTAAATCGTTTGATTCGCTTGGATTTGAAGCTATATCATGTAATTCGCATGAATTTTAAAGCTAAAATGTTCATCTCGCATGTATTTGAAGCTTATTCATCTCTTGAAAATCGCGTATTTCGCACGAACTTGAGTCGAAATCGTGTGTTTCGCATGATATTGAAGATAAATCGTTTGTTTCGCGTGGATTTACAGCTAATTCGTGTTTTTCTCATGAATTTTAAAGCTAAAATGTTCATTTCGCATGATTTGAAGCTTATTCGCTTCTTGAAAATCGCGTATTTCGCACGAATTTGAATCGATATCGTGTGTTTCGCATGATATTGTAGTTAAATCGTTTGTATCGCGTGGATTTAAAGCTAATTCGTGTATTTCCCATGAATTTGAACCTAAATTGTTCATTTCGAATGATTTGAAGCTTATTCATTTCTTGAAAATCGCGTATTTCGCACGAACTTGAGTCGAAATCGTGTGTTTCGAATGATATTGAAGACAAATCGTTTGTTTCGCGTGAATTTGGGGCTAAATCGTGTAATTCGCATGAATTTGAAGCTAAATTGTTCATTTCGCATGATTTGAAGCTTATTCGTTTCTTGAAAATCGCGTATTTCGCATGAACTTGATTCGAAATCGTGTATTTCGCATGAAATTGGCGCTAAATCGTTTGATTCGCTTGGATTTGAAGCTATATCATGTAATTCGCATGAATTTAAAGCTAAAATGTTCATTTCGCATGAATTTGAAATAAATCGTTTCTTGAAAATCACTATTTTTGCACGAATTTGAATCGATATCGTGTGTTTCGCATGATATTGTAGTTAAATCGTTTGTATCGAGTGGATTTAAAGCTAATTCGAGTATTTCCCATGATTTGAACCTAAATTGTTCATTTCGCATGATTCGAAGCTTATTCGTTTCTTGAAAATCGCGTATTTCGCACGAATTTGAATCGATATCGTGTGTTTCGCATGATATTGGGTTAAAACGTTTGTATCGCGTGGATTTAAAGCTAATTCGTGTATTTCCCATGAATTTGAACCTAAATTGTTCATATTCGCATGATTTGAAGCTTATTCATCTCTTGAAAATCGCGTATTTCGCACGAACTTGAGTCGAAATCGTGTGTTTCGCATGACATTGAAGATAAATCGTTTGTTTCGCGTGGATTTACAGCTAATTCGTGTTTTTCTCCTGAATTTTAAAGCTAAAATGCTCATTTCGCATGATTTGAAGCTTATTCGTTATTGAAAATCGCGTATTTCGCACGAATTTGAGTCGAAATCGTGTGTTTCGCATGATATTGAAGATAAATCGTTTGTTTCGCGGGAATTTGAGGCTAAATCGTGTAATTCGTATGAATTTGAAGCTAAAATGATCATTTCGCATGAATGTGAACTAAATCGTTTGTTGAAAATCGCTATTTTGCACGAATTTGATTCGAAATCTTGTGTTTCGCATGAATTTGAAGCTATAATGTTCATTTCGCATGAATTTGTTTGAGGCTAAATCGTTTGTTTGAGGCTAAATCGTGTAATTCGCATGAATTTGAAGCTAAATTGTTCATTTCGCATGATTTGAAGCTTATTCGTTTCTTGAAAATCGCGTGTTTCGCATGAACTGATTCGAAATCGTGTATTTCGCATGAAATTGGCGCTAAATCGTTTGATTCGCTTGGATTTGAAGCTATATCATGTAATTCGCATGAATTTTAAAGATAAAATGTTCATCTCGCATGTATTTGAAGCTTATTCATCTCTTGAAAATCGCGTATTTCGCACGAACTTGAGTCGAAATCGTGTGTTTCGCATGATATTGAAGATAAATCGTTTGTTCGCGTGGATTTACATCTAATTCGTGTTTTTCTCATGAATTTTAAAGCTAAAATGTTCATTTCGCATGATTTGAAGCTTATTCGCTTCTTGAAAATCGCGTATTTCGCACGAATTTGAATCGATATCGTGTGTTTCGCATGATATTGTAGTTAAATCGTTTGTATCGCGTGGATTTAAAGCTAATTCGTGTATTTCCCATGAATTTGAACCTAAATTGTTCATTTCGAATGATTTGAAGCTTATTCATTTCTTGAAAATCGCGTATTTCGCACGAACTTGAGTCGAAATCGTGTGTTTTCGAATGATATTGAAGACAAATCGTTTGTTTCTCGTGAATTTGGGGCTAAATGGTGTAATTCGCATGAATTTGAAGCTAAATTGTTCATTTCGCATGATTTGAAGCTTATTCGTTTCTTGAAAATCGCGTATTTCGCATGAACTTGATTCGAAATCGTGTATTTCGCATGAAATTGGCGCTAAATCGTTTGATTCGCTGGATTTGAAGCTATATCATGTAATTCGCATGAATTTTAAAGCTAAAATGTTCATTTCGCATGAATTTGAAATAAATCGTTTCTTGAAAATCACTATTTTGCACGAATTTGAATCGATATCGTGTGTTTCGCATGATATTGTAGTTAAATCGTTTGTATCGAGTGGATTTAAAAGCTAATTCGAGTATTTCCCATGAATTTGAACCTAAATTGTTCATTTCGCATGATTTGAAGCTTATTCATCTCTTGAAATCGCGTATTTCGCACGAACTTGAGTCGAAATCGTGTGTTTCGCATGACATTGAAGATAAATCGTTTGTTTCGCGTGGATTTACAGCTAATTCGTGTTTTTCTCCTGAATTTTAAAGCTAAAATGCTCATTTCGCATGATTTGAAGCTTATTCGTTTATTGAAAATCGCGTATTTCGCACGAATTTGAGTCGAAATCGTGTGTTTCGCATGATATTGAAGATAAATCGTTTGATTCGCTTGGATTTGAAGCTATATCATGTAATTCGCATGAATTTTAAAGCTAAAATGTTCATTTCGCATGTATTTGAAATAAATCGTTTCTTGAAAATCGCGTATTTCGCACGAACTTGAGTCGAAATCGTGTGTTTCGAATGATATTGAAGACAAATCGTTTGTTTCGCGTGAATTTGGGCTAAATCGTGTAATTCGCATGAATTTGAAGCTAAATTGTTCATTTCGCATGATTTGAAGCTTATTCGTTTCTTGAAAATCGCGTATTTCGCATGAACTTGATTCGAAATCGGTGTATTTCGCATGAAATTGGCGCTAAATCGTTTGATTCGCTTGGATTTGAAGCTATATCATGTAATTCGCATGAATTTTAAAGCTAAAATGTTCATTTCGCATGAATTTGAAATAAATCGTTTCTTGAAAATCGCGTATTTCGCACGAACTTGAGTCGAAATCGTGTGTTTCGAATGATATTGAAGACAAATCGTTTGTTTCGCGTGAATTTGGGGCTAAATCGTGTAATTCGCATGAATTTGAAGCTAAATTGTTCATTTCGCATGATTTGAAGCTTATTCGTTTCTTGAAAATCGCGTATTTCGCATGAACTTGATTCGAAATCGTGTTTTTCGCATGAAATTGGCGCTAAATCGTTTGATTCGCTTGGATTTGAAGCTATATCATGTAATTCGCATGAATTTTAAAGCTAAAATGTTCATTTCGCATGTATTTGAAATAAATCGTTTCTTGAAATCACTATTTTGCACGAATTTGAATCGATATCGTGTGTTGCGCATGATATTGTAGTTAAATCGTTTGTATCGAGTGGATTTAAAGCTAATTCGAGTATTTCCCATGAATTTGAACCTAAATTGTTCATTTCGCATGATTTGAAGCTTATTCGTTTCTTGAAAATCGCGTATTTCCGCACGAATTTGAATCGATATCGTGTGTTTCGCATGATATTGGGTTAAAACGTTTGTATCGCGTGGATTTAAAGCTAATTCGTGTATTTCCCATGAATTTGAACCTAAATTGTTCATTTCGCTTGATTTGAAGCTTATTCATCTCTTGAAAATCGCGTATTTCGCACGAACTTGAGTCGAAATCGTGTGTTTCGCATGATATTGAAGATAAATCGTTTGTTTCGCGTGGATTTACAGCTAATTCGTGTTTTTCTCATGAATTTGAAGCTAAATTGTTCATTTCGCATGATTTGAAGCTTATTCGTTTCTTGAAAATCGCGTATTTCGCATGAACTTGATTCGAAATCGTGTGTTTCGAATGAAATAGGCGCTAAATCGTTTGATTCGCTTGGATTTGAAGCTATATCATGTAATTCGCAAGAATTTTAAAGCTAAAATGTTCATTTCGCATGTATTTGAAATAAATCGTTTCTTGAAAATCGCTATTTTGCACGAATTTGAATCGATATCGTGTGTTTCGCATGATATTGTAGTTAAATCGTTTGTATCGCGTGGATTTAAAGCTAATTCGTGTATTTCCCATGAATTTGAACCTAAATTGTTCATTTCGCATGATTTGAAGCTTATTCATCTCTTGAAAATCGCGTATTTCGCACGAACATGAGTCGAAATCGTGTGTTTCGCATGATATTGAAGATAAATCGTTTGTTTCGCTTGGATTTACAGCTAATTCGTGTTTTTCCTCATGAATTTTAAAGCTAAAATGTTCATTTCGCATGATTTGAAGCTATTCGCTTCTTGAAAATCGCGTATTTTCGCACGAATTTGAATCGATATCGTGTGTTTCGCATGATATTGTAGTTAAATCGTTTGTATCGCGTGGATTTAAAGCTAATTCGTGTATTTCCCATGAATTTGAACCTAAATTGTTCATTTCGAATGATTTGAAGCTTATTCATTTCTTGAAAATCGCGTATTTCGCACGAACTTGAGTCGAAATCGTGTGTTTCGAATGATATTGAAGACAAATCGTTTGTTTCGCGTGAATTTGGGGCTAAATCGTGTAATTCGCATGAATTTGAAGCTAAATTGTTCATTTCGCATGATTTGAAGCTTATTCGTTTCTTGAAAATCGCGTATTTCGCATGAACTTGATTCGAAATCGTGTATTTCGCATGAAATTGGCGCTAAATCGTTTGATTCGCTTGGATTTGAAGCTATATCATGTAATTCGCATGAATTTTAAAGCTAAAATGTTCATTTCGCATGAATTTGAAATAAATCGTTTCTTGAAAATCACTATTTTGCACGAATTTGAATCGATATCGTGTGTTTCGCATGATATTGTAGTTAAATCGTTTGTATCGAGTGGATTTAAAGCTAATTCGAGTATTTCCCATGAATTTGAACCTAAATTGTTCATTTCGCATGATTCGAAGCTTATTCGTTTCTTGAAAAATCGCGTATTTCGCACGAATTTGAATCGATATCGTGTGTTTCGCATGATATTGGGTTAAAACGTTTGTATCGCGTGGATTTAAAGCTAATTCGTGTATTTCCCATGAATTTGAACCTAAATTGTTCATTTCGCATGATTTGAAGCTTATTCCATCTCTTGAAAATCGCGTATTTCGCACGAACTTGAGTCGAAATCGTGTGTTTTCGCATGACATTGAAGATAAATCGTTTGTTTCGCGTGGATTTACAGCTAATTCGTGTTTTTCTCCTGAATTTTAAAGCTAAAATGCTCATTTCGCATGATTTGAAGCTTATTCGTTTATTGAAAATCGCGTATTTCGCACGAATTTGAGTCGAAATCGTGTGTTTCGCATGATATTGAAGATAAATCGTTTGTTTCGCGGAATTTGAGCCTAATCGTGTAATTCGCATGAATTTGAAACTAAAATGATCATTTCGCATGAATGTGAACTAAATCGTTTGTTGAAAATCGCTAATTTGCACGAATTTGATTCGAAATCTTGTGTTTCGCATGAAATTGGCGCTAAATCGTTTGATTCGCTTGGATTTGAAGCTATATCATGTAATTCGCATGAATTTTAAAGCTAAAATGTTCATTTCGCATGTATTTGAAATAAATCGTTTCTTGAAAATCGCGTATTTCGCACGAACTTGAGTCGAAATCGTGTGTTTCGAATGATATTGAAGACAAATCGTTTGTTTCGCGTGAATTTGGGGCTAAATCGTGTAATTCGCATGAATTTGAAGCTAAATTGTTCATTTCGCATGATTTGAAGCTTATTCGTTTCTTGAAAATCGCGTATTTCGCATGAACTTGATTCGAAATCGTGTATTTCGCATGAAATTGGCGCTAAATCGTTTGATTCGCTTGGATTTGAAGCTATATCATGTAATTCGCATGAATTTTAAAAGCTAAAATGTTCATTTCGCATGTATTTGAAATAAATCGTTTCTTGAAAATCACTATTTTGCACGAATTTGAATCGATATCGTGTGTTGCGCATGATATTGTAGTTAAATCGTTTGTATCGAGTGGATTTAAAGCTAATTCGAGTATTTCCCATGAATTTGAACCTAAATTGTTCATTTCGCATGATTTGAAGCTTATCGTTTCTTGAAAATCGCTATTTTGCACGAATTTGATTCGAAATCTTGTGTTTCGCATGAATTTGAAGCTAAAATGTTCATTTCGCTTGAATTTGTTTGAGGCTAAATCGTTTGTTTTGAGGCTAAATCGTGTAATTCGCATGAATTTGAAGCTAAATTGTTCATTTCGCATGATTTGAAGCTTATTGGCATCTTGAAAATCGCGTATTTCGCACGAACTTGAGTCGAAATCGTGTGTTTCGAATGATATTGAAGACAAATCGTTTGTTTCGCGTGAATTTTGGGCTAAATCGTGTAATTCGCGTGAATTTGAAGCTAAATTGTTCATTTCCATGATTTGAAGCTTATTCGTTTCTTAAAAATCGCGTATTTTGCATGAACTTTATTCGAAATCGTGTATTTCGCATGAAATTGGCGCTAAATCGTTTGATTCGCTTCGATTTGAAGCTATATCATGTAATTCGCATGAATTTTAAAGCTAAAATGTTCATTTCGCATGTATTTGAAATATATCGTTTCTTGAAAATCACTATTTTGCACGAATTTGAATCGATATCGTGTGTTTCGCATGATATTGTAGTTAAAACGTTTGTATCGCGTGGATTTACAGCTAATTCGTGTTTTTCTCATGAATTTGAAGCTAAATTGTTCATTTCGCATGATTTGAAGCTTATTCGTTTATTGAAAATCGCGTACTTCGCACGAATTTGAGTCGAAATCGTGTGTTTCGCATGATATTGAAGATAAATCGTTTGTTTCGCGGAATTTGAGGCTAAATCGTGTAATTCGCATGAATTTGAAGCTAAAATGATCATTTCGCATGAATGTGAACTAAATCGTTTGTTGAAAATCGCTATTTTGCACGAATTTGATTCGAAATCTTGTGTTTCGCATGAATTTGAAGCTAAAATGTTCATTTCGCTTGAATTTGTTTGAGGCTAAATCGTTTGTTTGAGGCTAAATCGTGTAATTCGCATGAATTTGAAGCTAAATTGTTCATTTCGCATGATTTGAAGCTTATTCGCTTCTTGAAAATCGCGTATTTCGCACGAACTTGAGTCGAAATCGTGTGTTTCGAATGATATTGAAGATAAATCGTTTGTTTCGCGTGGATTTACAGCTAATTCGTGTTTTTCTCATGAATTTGAAGCTAAATTGTTCATTTCGCATGATTTGAAGCTTATTCGTTTATTGAAAATCGCGTATTTCGCACGAACTTGTGTCGAAATCGTGTGTTTCGAATGATATTGAAGACAAATCGTTTGTTTCGCGTGAATTTGGTGCTAAATCGTGTAATTCGCATGAATTTGAAGCTAAATTGTTCATTTCGCATGATTTGAAGCTTATTCGTTTCTTGAAAATCGCGTATTTCGCATGAAATTGATTCGAAATCGTGTATTTCGCATGAAATTGGCGCTAAATCGTTTGATTCGCTTGGATTTGAAGCTATATCATGTAATTCGCATGAATTTTAAAGCTAAAATGTTCATTTCGCATGTATTTGAAATAAATCGTTTCTTGAAAATCGCTATTTTGCACGAATTTGTATCGATATCGTGTGTTTCGCATGATATTGTAGTTAATCGTTTGTATCGCGTGGATTTAAAGCTAATTCGTGTATTTCCCATGAATTTGAACCTAAATTGTTCATTTCGCATGATTTGAAGCTTATTCGTTTCTTGAAAATCGCGTATTTCGCACGAATTTGAACCTAAATTGTTCATTTCGCATGATTTGAAGCTTATTCATCTCTTGAAAATCGCGTATTTCGCACGAACTTGAGTCGAAATCGTGTGTTTCGAATGATATTGAAGATAAATCGTTTGTTTCGCGTGGATTTACAGCTAATTCGTGTTTTTCTCATGAATTTGAAGCTAAATTGTTCATTTCGAATGATTTGAAGCTTTATTCGTTTATTGAAAATCGCGTATTTCGCACGAACTTGTGTCGAAATCTTATGTTTCGAATGATATTGAAGACAAATCGTTTGTTTCGCGTGAATTTGGTGCTAAATCGTGTAATTCGCATGAATTTGAAGCTAAATTGTTCATTTCGCATGATTTGAAGCTTATTCGTTTCTTGAAAATCGCGTATTTCGCATGAACTTGATTCGAAATCGTGTATTTCGCATGAAATTGGCGCTAAAATCGTTTGATTCGCTTGGATTTGAAGCTATATCATGTAATTCGCATGAATTTTAAAGCTAAAATGTTCATTTCGCATGTATTTGAAATAAATCGTTTCTTGAAAATCACTATTTTGCACGAATTTGAATCGATATCGTGTGTTTCGCATGATATTGTAGTTAAATTCGTTTGTATCGAGTGGATTTAAAGCTAATTCGAGGAATTTCCCATGAATTTGAACCTAAATTGTTCATTTCGCATGATTTGAAGCTTATTCGTTTCTTGAAAATCGCGTATTTCGCACGAATTTGAATCGATATCGTGTGTTTCGCATGATATTGGGTTAAAACGTTTGTATCGCGTGGATTTAAAGCTAATTCGTGTATTTCCCATGAATTTGAACCTAAATTGTTCATTTCGCATGATTTGAAGCTTATTCATCTCTTGAAAATCGCGTATTTCGCACGAACTTGAGTCGAAATCGTGTGTTTCGAATGATATTGAAGACAAATCGTTTGTTTCGCGTGAATTTGGGGCTAAATCGTGTAATTCGCATGAATTTGAATCTAAATTGTTCATTTCGCATGATTTGAAGCTTATTCGTTTCTTGAAAATCGCGTATTTCGCATGAACTTGATTCGAAATCGTGTATTTCGCATGAAATTGGCGCTAAATCGTTTGATTCGCTTCGATTTGAAGCTATATCATGTAATTCGCATGAATTTTAAAGCTAAAATGTTCATTTCGCATGATTTGAAGCTTATTCGTTTCTTGAAAATCACTATTTTGCACGAATTTGAATCGATGTCGTGTGTTTCGCATGATATTGTAGTTATAACGTTTTGTATCGCGTGGATTTAAAGCTAATTCGTGTATTTCCCATGAATTTGAACCTAAATTGTTCATTCGCATGATTTGAAGCTTATTCATCTCTTGAAAATCGCGTATTTCGCACGAACTTGAGTCGAAATCGTGTGTTTCGCATGATATTGAAGATAAATCGTTTGTTTCGCGTGGATTTACAGCTAATTCGTGTTTTTCTCATGAATTTGAAGCTAAATTGTTCATTTCGCATGATTTGAAGCTTATTCGTTATTGAAAATCGCGTACTTCGCACGAATTTGAGTCGAAATCGTGTGTTTCGCATGATATTGAAGATAAATCGTTTGTTTCGCGGGAATTTGAGGCTAAATCGTGTAATTCGCATGAATTTGAAGCTAAAATGATCATTTCGCATGAATGTGAACTAAATCGTTTGTTGAAAATCGCTATTTTTGTACGAATTTGATTCGAAACACTTGTGTTTTCGCATGAAATTGGCGCTAAATCGTTTGATTCGCTTGGATTTGAAGCTATATCATGTAATTCGCATGAATTTTAAAGCTAAAATGTTCATTTCGCATGTATTTGAAATAAATCGTTTCTTGAAAATCGCTATTTTGCACGAATTTGTATCGATATCGTGTGTTTCGCATGATATTGAAGACAAATCGTTTGTTTCGCGTGAATTTTGGGCTAAATCGTGTAATTCGCGTGAATTTGAAGCTAAATTGTTCATTTCCATGATTTGAAGCTTATTCGTTTCTTGAAAATCGCGTATTTCGCACGAATTTGAATCGATATCGTGTGTTTCGCATGATATTGTAGTTAAATCGTTTGTATCGCGTGGATTTAAAGCTAATTCGTGTATTTCCCATGAAATTGAACCTAAATTGTTCATTTCGCATGATTTGTAGCTTATTCGTTTATGGAAAATCGCGTATTTCGCACGAATTTGAACGATATCGTGTGTTTCGCATGATATTGTAGTTAAATCATTTGTATCGCGTGGATTTAAAGCTAATTCGTGTATTTCCCATGAATTTGAACCTAAATTGTTCATTTCGCATGATTTGAAGCTTATTCATCTCTTGAAAATCGCGTATTTCGCACGAACTTGAGTCGAAATCGTGTGTTTCGCATGATAATGAAGATAAATCGTTTGTTTCGCGTGGATTTACAGCTAATTCGTGAATTTCTCATGAATTTGAAGCTAAATTGTTCATTTCGCATGATTTGAAGCTTATTCGTTTATTGAAAATCGCGTATTTCGCACGAATTTGAGTCGAAATCGTGTGTTTCGCATGATATTGAAGATAAATCGTTTGTTTCGCGGGAATTTGAGGCTAAATCGTGTAATTCGCAAGAATTTGAAGCTAAAATGATTATTTCGCATGAATGTGAACGAAATCGTTTGTTGAAAATCGCTATTTTGCACGAATTTGATTCGAAATCTTGTGTTTCGCATGAATTTGAAGCTAAATTGTTCATTTCGCATGATTTGAATCTTGTTCGCTTTTTGAAAATCGCGTATTTCGCACGAACTTGTGTCGAAATCGTGGTGTTTCGAATGATATTGAAGACAAATCGTTTGTTTCGCGTGAATTTGGGGCTAAATCGTGTAATTCGCATGAATTTGAATCTAAATTGTTCATTTCGCATGATTTGAAGCTTATTCGTTTCTTGAAAATCGCGTATTTCGCATGAACTTGATTCGAAATCGTGTATTTCGCATGAAATTGGCGCTAAATCGTTTGATTCGCTTGGATTTGAAGCTATATCATGTAATTCGCATGAATTTTAAAGCTAAAATGTTCATTTCGCATGATTTGAAGCTTATTCGTTTATTGAAAATCGCGTACTTCGCACGAATTTGAGTCGAAATCGTGTGTTTCGCATGATATTGAAGATAAATCGTTTGTTTCGCGGGAATTTGAGGCTAAATCGTGTAATTCGCATGAATTTGAAGCTAAAATGATCATTTCGCATGAATGTGAACTAAATCGTTTGTTGAAAAATCGCTATTTTGTACGAATTTGATTCGAAAACTTGTGTTTCGCATGAATTGGCGCTAAATCGTTTGATTCGCTTAGGATTGAAGCTATATCATGTAATTCGCATGAATTTTAAAGCTAAAATGTTCATTTCGCATGTATTTGAAATAAATCGTTTCTTGAAAATCGCTATTTTGCACGAATTTGAATCGATATCGTGTGTTTCGCATGATATTGTAGTTAAATCGTTTGTATCGCGTGGATTTAAAGCTAATTCGTGTATTTCCCAGAAATTGAACCTAATTGTTCATTTCGCATGATTTGTAGCTTATTCGTTTATGGAAAATCGCGTATTTCGCACGAATTTGAATCGATATCGTGTGTTTCGCATGATATTGTAGTTAAATCGTTTGTATCGCGTGGATTTAAAGCTAATTCGTGTATTTCCCATGAATTTGAACCTAAATTGTTCATTTCGCATGATTTGAAGCTTATTCATCTCTTGAAAATCGCGTATTTCGCACGAACTTGAGTCGAAATCGTGTGTTTCGCATGAAATTGAAGATAAATCGTTTGTTTCGCGTGGATTGACAGCTAATTCGTGTTTTTCTCATGAATTTGAAGTTAAATTGTTCATTTCGCATGATTTGAAGCTTATTCGTTTATTGAAAATCGCGTATTTCGCACGAATTTGAGTCGAAATCGTGTGTTTCGCATGATATTGAAGATAAATCGTTTGTTTCGCGGGAATTTGAGGCTAAATCGTGTAATTCGCATGAATTGAAAGCTAAATGATCATTTCGCATCAATGTGAACTAAACCGTTTGTTGAAAATCGCTACTTTGCACGAATTTGATTCGAAATCTCGTGTTTCGCATGAATTTGAAGCTAAAATGTTCATTTCGCGTGAATTTGTTTGAGGCTAAATCGTTTGTTTGAGGCTAAATCGTGTAATTCGCATGAATTTGAAGCTAAATTGTTCATTTCGCATGATTTGAAGCTTATTCTTGAAAATCGCGTATTTCGCATGAACTTGATTCGAAATCGTGTATTTCGCATGAAATTGGCGCTAAATCGTTTGATTCGCTTGGATTTGAAGCTATATCATGTAATTCGCATGAATTTTAAAGCTAAAATGTTCATTTCGCATGATTTGAAGCTTATTCATCTCTTGAAAATCGCGTATTTCGCACGAACATGAGTCGAAATCGTGTGTTTCGCATGATATTGAAGATAAATCGTTTGTTTCGCTTGGATTTACAGCTAATTCGTGAATTTCTCATGAATTTGAAGCTAAATTGTTCATTTCGCATGATTTGAAGCTTATTCGTTTATTGAAAATCGCGTATTTCGCACGAATTTGAGTCGAAATCGTGTGTTTCGCATGATATTGAAGATAAATCGTTTGTTTCGCGGGAATTTGAGGCTAAATCGTGTAATTCGTATGAATTTGAAGCTAAAATGATCATTTCGCATGAATGTGAACTAAATCGTTTGTTGAAAATCGCTATTTTGCACGAATTTGATTCGAAATCTTGTGTTTCGCATGAATTTGAAGCTATAATGTTCATTTCGCATGAATTTGTTTGAGGCTAAATCGTTTGTTTGAGGCTAAATCGTGTAATTCGCATGAATTTGAAGCTAAATTGTTCATTTCGCATGATTTGAAGCTTATTCGTTTCTTGAAAATCGCGTATTTCGCATGAACTTGATTCGAAATCGTGTATTTCGCATGAAATTGGCGCTAAATCGTTTGATTCGCTTGGATTTGAAGCTATATCATGTAATTCGCATGAATTTTAAAGCTAAAATGTTCATCTCGCATGTATTTGAAGCTTATTCATCTCTTGAAAATCGCGTATTTCGCACGAACTTGAGTCGAAATCGTGTGTTTCGCATGATATTGAAGATAAATCGTTTGTTTCGCGTGGATTTAACATCTAATTCGTGTTTTTCTCATGAATTTTAAAGCTAAAATGTTCATTTCGCATGATTTGAAGCTTATTCGCTTCTTGAAAATCGCGTATTTCGCACGAATTTGAATCGATATCGTGTGTTTCGCATGATATTGTAGTTAAATCGTTTGTATCGCGTGGATTTAAAGCTAATTCGTGTATTTCCCATGAATTTGAACCTAAATTGTTCATTTCGAATGATTTGAAGCTTATTCATTTCTTGAAAATCGCGTATTTCGCACGAACTTGAGTCAGAAATCGTGTGTTTCGAATGATATTGAAGACAAATCGTTTGTTTCTCGTGAATTTGGGGCTAAATCGTGTAATTCGCATGAATTTGAAGCTAAATTGTTCATTTCGCATGATTTGAAGCTTATTCGTTTCTTGGAAAATCGCGTATTTCGCATGAACTTGATTCGAAATCGTGTATTTCGCATGAAATTGGCGCTAAATCGTTTGATTCGCTTGGATTTGAAGCTATATCATGTAATTCGCATGAAGTTTAAAGCTAAAATGTTCATTTCGCATGAATTTGAAATAAATCGTTTCTTGAAAATCACTATTTTGCACGAATTTGAATCGATATCGTGTGTTTCGCATGATATTGTAGTTAAATCGTTTGTATCGAGTGGATTTAAAGCTAATTCGAGTATTTCCCATGAATTTGAACCTAAATTGTTCATTTCGCATGATTTGAAGCTTATTCATCTCTTGAAAATCGCGTATTTCGCACGA